>NC_081569.1:112551081-112683122 GCF_022355385.1 Mustela nigripes
GAGAGAGAGAGGGGGGGGGAAGCAGGCTCCCCACTGAGCAGAGAGCCAGACTCGAGGCTCCATCCCAGGACCTGAGATCATGACCTGAGCTGAAGGCAAAGACTTAACCCACTGAGCCACCCAGGCGCCCCATATTTTATTATTATTATTTTTTATGATTTTATTTATTTATTTGACAGACAGAGATCACAAGTAGGCAGAGAGGCAGGCAGAGAGAGAAGGGGAAGCAGGCTCCCCGCTGAGCAGAGAGCCTGATTCAGGGCTTGATCCCAGGACCCTGGGATCATGACCCGAGCCAAAGGCAGAGGCTTAACCCACTGAGCCATCCAGGCGCCCCTTCCTATCCTATTTTAAATTATTGGATGCGTTTGTACCTGACAGGAGTGACAACAAATATATGAGAGCTGAGCAGCAAAGAACATTAAAAATGAGGAAAAAAATTAGGTGTGGGTATTGATTTACATGTTGTTGGTATTTTCATAATATAGAACAATGGTTGTTCCCCTGTTCGGATCCAGACTCTATCATCTCCTGTGGCCTTCGGGCACTTCCATGACACACAGTCTACCTCAGCACCATCCCCCCTGAAACCACTGTGTGTTCGGGCTTCATCACCAAAAGCATTGTCTAGTCTGCTCAGCCTGGGTGAGGAATAAATGCCAGTCCTGGCTTCTTGTCATGTTTCCAGAAGAGACTTGTCCCAAGTTAACAACTAAGCAAAGGAAAGGCCTTGGCCCAGCACAAGCAACATTAGGAAGCTGATGATCTAGTTACCATTCAACCTCTGCTTCTCATTAGATTCTCCCATCACACAGAGGTCATTTTTCTCTCCACCTACTCATGCCATGGGTATGGCTTCCCGCCTGGCAGAGTGCCCCTCAGGATACAGGAGACAAGTTCCTGATGAGAAGGACATAGGGATCATAGTCGTCCCAGATTTCTCTGCTCCTAGGTGCCTCTCTGGCTGCCCCAGGCCCACTGTCTGATGATTCCTGGCTTCTGTTATGCTCTGAAACCCTACACTAGCCCAGGTGAGGAAAATTTTTCCCTTTGACTCAACTGAGACTGGCCTAAATTTCTTAAAAATAAAACTTGTCTGAGGGTACCTGAGTAACTCATTTGGTTCCTTAGTCTAGCATTTGATGCTTGGTTTTGGCTCGGGTCATGATCTTGGGTCCTGAAATCGAGTCCCGCCGTGGGCTCCGTGCTCAGTATGGAGTCTGCTTGTCCCTCACCCTCTACCTCTCCCCGCTGCTCTCTCTCTCTCTGGAGATCCACATTGCCCAGTCACTGGATGTGGGCAGCTTCCAGGGAGCCTGGGAAAGGGCATGACCTGGGCAAGGTGGCTCTTTTTGATGAGGACAAGTTCTAGAGAGAGACACTCAGCTGAGAGCTGTCAGCTGCCAACACTCCCAGCATCTGGGGTATAGGTATTTATTACTCAAATGGGGAATTTGGTTAGCTTGCTATGACATCTGTTGCAGGGAGAGATGTATGTCAGACAAAGAGGTAGTATTATAGTATATGAGGAACTTTATATTATATATAACTACATATATTATGTTATATATTATATAAAGAACTTTTACTATGTTTTTGTTTTGTTTTGTTTTTTAAGAGGGAGAGAAGGAGAGGAGGGGCAGAGAGAGGGAGAAAGAGAATCTCAAATAGGCTCGATACCTAGGATGAGCCCAACACAGGGCTCCATCTCACAACACTGAGATCATGACCTGAGCTGAAATCAAGTGTTGGGTGCTTAAATGACTGAACAACACAGGTGCCCCTACAGCTTTTAGTTCGTAATAAGAATAAGACATGGATGTCTGGGTGACTCAGTGGGTTAAAGCCTCTGCCTTCAGCTCAGGTTATGATCCCAGAGTCCTGGGATCGAGCGCCACTCAGGCTACCAGCTCCATGGGGAGACTGTTTCTCTCTCTCTGCCTCCACTCCCCATTTGTGCTTGTCTCTCTGTCAAATAAATAAGTAAAATCTTTAAAAAAATGTTGGCAAAATCTAGGAAGTAGATAATATTATATACTACTGGTGTGAGTGGAAGAAATGGTGAAGCCGCTTCAATTCCACAATTCTGCTTAATATTTGCAGTAACATTAGGATATATGCATAAGGAGGCACTTTTGTACTAGCAAAAATATGGATACAACCTAAATGTCCAATTGGGGAAAACTAATCTTTGATATAATCATACAATAGAGTACTAGTATACTTGCTTTGGAGGTAGTTATTCCAATAATAATTATGTTAAAAAGTATGTACATACATATATGAAGATACACACACATTATTGGAGAAATTGATGAAATGCAGAATGATGACTGTGTAGATTTATATTTAAAGACCACACACATATGACATGATACCAGATATTTTCTGTGGTTACATATCTAAGTTTGTAAAACCACAGAAAAAGGTCTAAAATCATATACAATGAAAACACAAAAGAGGTTGCCCCAGGAGGAATTGATAGGAAATAAATTTCATTTTTTAAAAAAACAGTATTTTCACTGGAAATTAAAATGAATGATTTCCTGCTGGTGAGAATGCAAATTAGTGCAATCACTATGAAAAACAGTACAGAGTTCCTCAAAAAGTTAAAAATAGAACTACTTCTCAAAAAAGAAATGCTAGATGATCCAGCAATTCTACTTGGATATTTACCTGAAGAAAACAAAAATACTCATTTGAAAAGATATATGAACCCCTATGTGCATTGCAGCATTATTTATAATAGCCAAGATATAGAAGCAACCCAAGTGTCCACTGACAGATGAATGGATCAAGAAGATGTGATAGGGGCACCTGGTGGCTCAGTGGGTTAAAGCCTCTGCCTTTGGCTCAGGTCATGATCCCAGAGTCCTGGGATTGAGCCCCGCTTTGGGCTCTCTGCTTAGCAGGGAGCAGGCTTCCTTCTCTCTCTCTCTCTCTGCCTGCCTCTCTGACTACTTGTGATCTCTGTCTGTCGAATAAATAAATAAAAATCTTAAAAAAAAAGTGATATATATATATCTTTATCCATTCATCTATACACACACACATATACATATGTACATTTGTACATATACACACATACAAAACATATATACACACATATATATGCATACATATATTATATACATATATTCTATAGTATCTGTATCTGTATACATATATGTATTATAGTATGTACATATAACGCACACATGCACACACATATAGTAGATATAGTATGTGCATATACACATATATGTATATATACTATATATAGTGTACATATACATATATATACATATAGTGTATATATGGTGTATATGCACATATATGTGTATATGTATATACATATATACATAATATGTATATATACACACATATACATATATACACACATACATATACATAATATATGTATATACATATATACACACATATATACATATTATGTATATATACATATTATGTATATATACATATATACACATATATACACATAAATAGTATATATGCATATAGCATACTATTATATGTATGTATATCACATCTTCTTTAGCCATTCATCTATATATACATATATGTATATGTATAAATACACAAACAGATGTATACACATGTATAGTATATGTATACACATATACATGTATATACATGCATGTATACATGTATACACACACAATGAAATATTACCCAGCCATAAAAAAGAATGAAATATTGCCATTTGTAACAACATGGTGGACCTAGAGGATATTATGCTAAGTAAAATAAGTTAGAGAAAGATAAATACCATGTGATTTCACTTATATGTGGAACTTAAAAACAAATGAACAAACAGAAATAGACCCAGATACAGAGATCCAGTAGGCACCATAGGTGAGGTGGGGGGGAGATGGGTGAAATAGGTCAAGGAGATAAAAAGATACAAACTTCCAGTTATAAAATAAATAAATAATGGGGATTTAATGCACAGCATAGAGAATATAGTCAATACGTAACAACTTTGTATAGTGACAGATGGTAGCTATGCTTATTATGGTGACCACTTCAAATTCTTTTTTTTTTTTCTTTTTTTTTAAGGGCTGAACTCATGACCTGAACTGAGATCGAGTCAGATGCTTAACTGAATGAGCCAACCAGGCACTCCTATGGTGACTACTTCTTAATGTATATAATTATTGATTCCCTATGTTGAACACTTGAAACTAATATATTGTGTGTCAACTATACTTTAATAAATAAAAAATAAAACTTTCAGTAGACACTGTGGGCTGCCAATGTCACTGTCTGTGGCTGATTAATTGATTGTAGGTTCTTAAACCTAGGTGTACTTTAAAACATTAAATGCCAATGCCTAGGTCTTACCTCAGAGATTCATACTTAACAGTTGTATTCTTGGGCAAAGGTTTTGGAGAGTCCCAGGTTATTCTAATGTGCAGCTAAGGCTGTGAACTGCTGGTCCAAGGTAATCATGGAGATCACACTTCCAAGTGATTGGTTATGGAAACGGCAGGTGCCTCAATCATGGGATATGGAAGGATACTTGTTGGTAACTTCTGAGAGAGGCTTCCATGTTGACTAAAAAGTAAGGCACAAGGAATGTTTTGTCTTCTGTTGGATGTTGTCATGGCTGAATATGACATTTGAATCTTTCACAATTATTTTGAGTCATGAGTGGAGCTGGATGGCCAAAAGACCAAGCTCATATGCTGAGGTTGGTAGAGGAGAAGATGGAAAGATCTGGGGTGCTGATGATAAATTAGTGAGTCACTGAATTAACCAAGACTGGAGCTATTCTCCCTTGAGACTTATTGTTACATGACACAATAGACGGTCTTTATTATTGAAGCTATGTCCTGATGCAATAGTATTATATTGAGCCAATATATTGAGCCATATATTGAATGCTGATGTTCTATTATTTTAAAATTTTATCTACTTATTTATTTTGGCTATGGGGAAAAGGACAGAAGGAGAGAGAGGGAATCTAAAGCAGGCTCCATGCTCAGTGCAGAGCCTGACATGGGGCCCAATCTCAGCACCCTGAGATCATGACCTAAGCCAAAACCAAGAATTGGACACTTAACTGACTCAGGGTCCCCACCTACCATTTTTTAAAATGTACATTCCCCTACCATCCATTCCTCCTGATTTAAGGCGGATGTCTTCTTGACCTGCTTTCATCACCTCCAATTTCCTCATCAGCAACATGACATTTTGAGTCTGGTTTGATTGTATTTTTCTCAACTCCAAATATCTGTCATTTTCCATTAATTTCAACCTCCACAGGTATAACTTATCTAACATCCTAGTATGCAGCCTTACTAGTCCTGGTTATAATACTTTCATAGCTGTTTATCCAAATTTTAATCTATGTGTATAATCTGTTTTTTTCTACACATGGATATATGATATCTCTTAGACCAATCAACTGAGATCATAGAACATGAAGTACAACTTATTCTGATAGAAGTAGATTAACAGCTGTAACAAACAATGCTAAATTTTACAATCTTAATACAATATAATCTAATTTCTTGCTCATTTTGTAGTCCAACGGGGTGAATGTGGGAGGGTAGCTGTGCTCCATATGGCTTTCATCTCAGTGAAAATCAGTATGTTGTTAAGATCATCTGATATTTTGTGTTCTAGTGGCAGCATTACCTAAATAATTTAAAAAATACAAGATATAATCATATTTAAAATAAACACAATTTAAATGTTTTCATAGAGGTGCCTGGGTGGCTCAGGGGGTTAAAGTCTCTGCCTTAGGATCGGGTCATGATCTCAGGGTCCTGGGATCGAGTCCCGCATCGGGCTCTCCGCTCGGCAGGGATCCTGCTTCCTCCTCTCTCTCTCTGCCTGCCTCTCTGCCTACTTGTGGTCTCTGTCTGTCAAATAAATAAAATCTTTAAAAATAAATAAATAAATAAATGTTTTCATAAACATGTAAATTAAGGAAATGCAAAAATAAAAATTATCTTAAATGTCTAAGGTTTTCTTCTAGAATAATTGTTTACTCAAATTAAAAGGAAGGGGCGCCTGGGTGGCTCAGTGGGTTAAAGCCTCGGCCTTCGGCTCAGGTAATGATCTCAGGGTCCTGGGATCGAGCCCCGCATCAGGCTCTCTGCTCAGTGGGGAGCCTGCTTCCTCCTCTCTCTCTGCCTGCCTCTCTGCCTACTTGTGATCTATCAAATAAATAAATAAAATATTTAAAAAAATTAAAAGGCAAAATACAGTATAGCTATGAATATTAACATTTTATTTTATTTTTTAAAAGATTTTATTTATTTATTTGACACACACACACAGAGAGAGCGAGCACAAACAGGGGGAGTGGGAGAAGGAGAAGCAGACTCCCTGCTTAGCAAGGAGTCTGATGTGGGGCTCGGTCCCAGGACCCTGGGATCATGACCTGAGCTGAAGGCAGGTGCTTCACCGATTGAACCACCCAGGCACTCGGAATAACAACATTTTAAATACAATTTATTTAAATAAAGCTAAATTTTTTATCTTTTGAAAATTTAATTCTAGGAATTTTTGTAAAAACAAAACTATTCATGATTCCAATATTCAATGTCCATTTAGTTGCCAGTGTAAACAATGGATGTTATATTTCATTCATGTTTTCTTGCACCTACTTGTCTATCCATTTAAAGGTAAAATGAATTATTTATTATTTAGCCTCCAGATAGAAGTGTTGCAAACACACATACATTGGAAAAAGAAGAGACAAGAAAAAAATAGCCACAGCACTACTAAAAATGAACCCATTTTATTTTATTTATTTATTTTTAAGATTTTATTTATTTATTTGACAAACAGAGATCACAAGTAGGCAGAAAGGCAGGCAGAGAGAGAGGGGGAAGCAGGCTTCCCGCCAAACAGAGAGCCTGATTCGGGGCTCGATCCCGGGACCCTGAGATCATGACCTGAGCCGAAGGCAGGGACTTTAACCCCCTGAGCCACCCAGGCGCCCCGAAAATGAACCCATTTTAATTTAAGTGTCTGTGATCCTCATCCTGAGAAAGAATGTGCCTAATTGGCCTATTCTTCTCCCCAGTTGGTTCCTCGGTTCAATTCCTCCCTGTACTAAGGAGCAGCAGCACCATCTACAACACCTTCAAGGCATTTGGATGCAGTCATGACGAGTTTCCCTGAGAGGTTAACAGTTTAGGCATGAGAACAGATATGTAGGGCATCAGGTTGTGTTATGTCAGAACTGAACCCCACAGCCCAAGTAGCAGAGATGTCCACACATTCTTAAATTTACTACTTTCAAGTGCATTTTTGTGAAATGTAGGGTTATTTTTTTTAAGTGCATAACTGAGGGAAGGAGCCCTTCTTGCCTGGGTCTGAGGGCATTACTGTTCACATAGTCCTGACATGGGCACTGGTGGGACAGCTCTAGGAATTCCTGGGAAAGAGGTCAGTTTTCTGTGCCAGGGCCCATGTCTACCACAGAGGTTTACTGTCAATCTGGTATGAAGGAAAGATTGTTTACTGAACGTATGAGAATTTTGCCTCATGATTAGACAGTAAGTATCTTAACTCAAATACCATCATGGTACTGTAGGATGGTGATAACCATGGGTACATATGGGTTGCCCAAAGCACTAGTGTTTGAAAGTGTGCTATATGTCCACACAAACTCAGTTCCTTGATCTCCTCAGCACTGAACTTCTCCTTCACTCCTGAGGTTTCCCATTCACATGACAAGGGCCACAATATGGACACCTTGTCATCACGTGAACTTGCTGCTCCTGAGATATGTTACCAACATCCCACTCTTATCACAACTTCCTTCTCCTCCAGCTCCCTTGTCCTATTATCACACCCGTCTAGCAAAAGCCAAGCCTCAAAGAATCCAGATCCCTGATTTCTATATGCTACGGGAGGAAATCATTCAACCTGGCAGTCTAGAACCATTATCAACCGCTGACCAGTGTGAGCTGGCTTCAGTGCTGCCTGATCACTTGTTTCCCACAGTCAAGGATGGATCCAGGAACGCTTAGGCAATTCGTGGGACTACCTTTAAGAAGAGAATGGAGGGGCTCATGGATGGCTCAGTTGGTTAAACAACCAACTCTTTTTTTTTTTTTTTTTAAGATTTTATTTATTTATTTGTCAAAGAGAGAGAGCGCAAGAGCGAGCACAGGCAGACAGAGTGGCAGGCAGAGTCAGAGGGAGAAGCAGGCTCCCTGTGGAGCAAGGAGTCCGATGCCGGACTTGATCCCAGGACGCTGGGATCACGACCCGAGCCGAAGGCAGCTGTTAAACCAACTGAGCCGCCCAGGCGTCCCTAAACAACCAATTCTTGATTTCAGCTCAGGTCATCTCAGAGCCATGAGATGGAGCCCTGCATTGGGCTCTATGCTGGGCGTGGAGCCTGCTTAAAATTCTCTCTCCCGTGCTCCCCCTGCCCCTCCCCCTACCCCTGCATGCACATGCTCTCTCTCTCTCTCCCCCTTAAAAAAAAAGAAAAAGAGGTGCACCTGGGTGGCTCAGTAGGTTAAGCCTCTGCCTTCGGCTCAGGTCATGATCTCAGGGTCCTGGGATTGAGCCCCACATCGGGCTCTCTGCTCAGCGGGGAGCCTGCTTCCTCCTCTCTCTCTGCCTGCCTCTCTGCCTACTTGTGATCTCTGCCTGCCAAATAAATGAATAAGTAAAAATATTAAAAAAAAAAAAAGAAAAAGAAAAAATACAAAATTACAGATACAAAACTAGGTACAAAAGTACATGTTGCTTTAGAATGAGAAAAAACAAAACAAAAAATTAGGAAGTGGAGCTATGGGAATTTAAGGTGTCCTGAGATCTCTTTAGGCAATTTACCAGCAGTGCTTGCATAAAAATGCTTACAGCAACCTGTCCCTCTGCCCCCAATACCTGAATGCAGTTCTCAGTGACTCCTTTACTCACAGATGCAAAGCTTCACAGTTCACTGCCTGTCAGCTTACAACATGCAATTCATGTCTTCTCCATCTTCTCAAGTCACTCAACCCATCAGCAAACTTGAGCTGTTAATAGGTGACGTCTCCTCTGATTTCATAGAGAACATGGTCCTTCTTCTGCTACCAAATCAGTAAACTTACCTATATCCCCCTCATATTTTCTTCCTTTCCACCTTCCACCGTGGAAGAGGTGTCACTCCATCCATTAAAAAATCTTCATATCATTCATTTCTGTTTAGAGTCTGTTCCTCCTTGGCTCTTTGGGGGTGGTGTTCAAGAATAAAAAGAGTCATGTGGAACTGAAAGTCAACTTACTTCCCTGGCTTCTGTGACCTCCTGTTTCCTGGTTCTCTTCCTCCCTGTAAGAGCCCCTGCCAGGTTCCTGTTCCTCTGCCTGCCCCTTATATCAGATTTCCTCAGGCCCCCATCAGATCATTCATTTATTAACCACCACCAACGCCACTACCTATTCTTTAGGATTATTGCAAGCATGGGGAATATGAAGTGGGCAAGAGAGCTCTTATTCCTGCCCTCACTTCAAGGGCACATGGCAGAAGTGCCTGTCCTAATCTGGGGTGAGGGGAAGAGGTCAGATAAGACTTCCTGAACCAACTGGCATACGGTTAAGCAAGAT
Organism: Mustela nigripes; assembly: GCF_022355385.1. Taxonomy (NCBI): domain Eukaryota; kingdom Metazoa; phylum Chordata; class Mammalia; order Carnivora; family Mustelidae; genus Mustela; species Mustela nigripes. Next base: position 112,560,649 of record NC_081569.1, read on the forward strand.
TTGAAGGATGAATCACCAGCTGAAGGGGGAAAACTGGTTCAGGCAGCAGGATCAGAGGGCACAAAGAATATGCGACATCTGGGAACTGAAAGAGGGGAGCGGGGGTGGGAGGTCAGACAGGAGAGGTAGGAAAGGATCTGATAAAGCAGGTCTTTGTGAACCCTGTTAAGAATTTGTACTTTATTCTAAGGGCCTCAGGAAGCCTCAGTACTACCCACTGTTTGCTAGCATCTCTGCTTCTACTCTTTCCCTTGACTGACCCGGGCTCCATTCTGCAGCCAAAGGATCTTAAAATTTAAGTCACATCATGTTATTCTCTTGCTTGTAATGTTCTGGTGTCTATTGTCCAATAGGTTAAATCCCAAACTCCTTAACAAGCTTACAAGACCTCAGGTGACCTTGTCACAGCACCTTGACTGGGCTCCAACTTGACTTGATGTGACTTCTGTAGTTTCATTCAGTCAGATGCTCTGTTGTCTCTGGACCCTCAGATAAGCTGTTCATTCTGCCGGGAAACTCCCCCCACCCCATACTTATATTCTGGGCATCACATTTGCTGGAAGGCTTCACTGATCTCCCTCAAGCCCATATCCAGTGCTCCTCCTGTGAGATCTCATTTACACCCAAGACTTCTGCTCAAATAACATTTAACGTGTGAGTGTGGCAAGTGAATGGGCATCTGCGAGGACTCTGTAAATGCCACGAACTTTGTCTACTTTGATTATCTTTATATCTCTAGCATGCAGCTCACTATATAACTGTAATCAAGTTTTGTTGAATTAATGATTGAATGAAAAAAGTAAGAGATGCAGTAATGTATTCTATGGTTACTTCTATCTTAAAAAAAAAAAACAACTATAGTTCTTTGTAGGTGCTATCTCATGCAGGTGACATATCAGTTTAACAAGTTACTTCTAAAAAGATAGCAGGAGCCAAATTTCCATTGTTTGAGATCCTGTCTCCATTAAATTGAGGTTCTTCTGACTGGAAGGATAGGATGATAATAGCATTTGACTTCCAACTGGATATATGCTTGGGTCATGGTAGGCACCTGAAAGTTTGAATAAGGAAGAGGAAGAAATAGTCAATATAGAGAAACCTTGAGGTTTCTAACCCAAGCAGCAAGCGTAACAGTGATAATATAGTAATACAAATCACTGAAGGAGGAAGATCGGGTAGAAAAGGATGTATTCAATTTTGGACTTGCTAATACTTCTGTAATATTAGCCTTGTGGTTAGCCATGTGGGTGACTTCCAGGAAACAATCGAAAGATGTGGACAGAAATTAAAAGGGACAGCTCTGGTTTAGAACTCAGCAAACCAAGATGATTCCTGAAATAATGGCATTGTATGGGAGAGTATAAGGGTCAAGAGAGAATGGACAGAATGTTAGAAGAATTTCAGCCTTTAAGGGGGATGAAAAGGAAGTATTGCCAGAGAAGTAAATACTTTGCTGAGGAAATGGGACTTAAAATGAGCCTGGAGAAAGGGTTTTGACAACGGTAGACTGAAGGGTGGGGTAGAGACTGAGGGGTTGTGAAGGAAGGGTTCCAAGCAGAAATAACATCACGAAGAAACAGAGCAGGAAAGTACTCCACCGAAGAAAGCCATTCACTAACCAGATATGCAATGAATTTGTTGTAGAGGAATTGGAAGCTTTAAGGATGGGTCAGTCAACATTACTACTGTGGAAGAGAAGATGATGACCAAGAAAAGGCCATAAACTTTGGGTTACGACTATCGATATTCGGTTACTTGGGTATGAAGAAAGCCTAACAGCATTTGACCTACTTCATTTAAGCTCCAAGTCAAGAATATCCAGTAACTTTGGAGGGTCTCAGGTTTCTAAATATAGTCTAGAGTCTGTAGTCAGAGTTAGACTGGGTGTTCTAAATATCTGTGTTGTGACACATCTTTGTGCCATGTCCATACTAGGTGATTTTCAGTTCTTTTATCACAACTTCTGTTTCTGAACTTTTTTTTTTTTAAATGAGAAATTAGAGGAGGTCCTATTTCCGGGGAAAGGAGATAATGGCAGCTACAGTCCATGGCTCAAGTATTATACTGCAAACACATGCTCTAAGAGGGTGGCAAGAAAACAATTTAAGCCAAGTTTGAGTTCTACTTTCCCCAAAGACCAGGCACTTGGTTTTGAAGTTTACAATTTGGTTGATATTAAAAAGACATGTAGATTATCTTTACTTTTTTTTTAAGATTTTATTTATTTATTTGACACAGAGTGAGATCTCAAGTAGGCAGAGCAGCAGGCAGAGAGGGGGAAGCAGGCTCCCCACTGAGCAGAGTGCCCTATGCGGGGCTTGATCCCAGGACCCTGAGATCATGACCTGAGCCGAAGGCAGAGGCTCAACCCACTGAGCCACCCAGGCACCCCAAGACATATAGATTTTTAAGAATGATGAGCAGCTTTAAAAAAATGTGAGTGCCATTTTGCGTGGATTAGACTGGCAAAGAGCTACCAAGTTCAATGGAAAGGATATGAGAAAGCAGGCTCTGTCCTATACTGCTGGTGGAGTTCATGGCTATGACCTCTTTGGAAGGCAATTGGCAATATCTACCAGATGCACATATCCTCTGACCCAGGGGATTCTGGACAGGATAATTCACTGCAGCACAATCTGTAGTGGTAAAAAATAGCAGTGACCTAAAATATCCAAGAGACTGGTTAAATAATTATGGCATATCTTTCACCATGGAATATTTTAGTCACTGCTGTTTAGTTCACATAATAAAATAGCTCTGAAACTATACAGTAGAAACTGGTAACACTAGTGGTCTCTTGGAGGGCACTGGGTTGAGGGAACAGGGATGGGAGGGACTTTTTTCACTTACTTTCTTTTACCTGATGAATGTGTAACATGCTTCCTCCTACAACCACAACTGAAGCACAAAAAGTCTTCTGGTGGTAGGGAGTACACTAATAGTTTTGAACACACAGGAGATCTGGATAAATCATTAGTTATAATGGGAATCATTTCAAGAAAGTTCAAGAATCGAAGACCATCTGAGCTCCCCCACCCATGGTTTTTCTTCACACAGAACACAAGGTAAAAAGGAAGGGAAGGGTAAGAACAAGACATCACAAAACACTCATGAAGCCAAGAAACTGGTAGGACAGACGTTTTATTGTGACTTGCTTGCAGTAAAACATTCAAACCTTCAACACGTACTTTTTTTCCCCTGGAGACCACAGCGTGATGCTCAAAGGCCTTTAGCTTCAACTTATTATCAGTCCAGTCAGTGGTTACCTATTTTATTTATTTATAGAGGAAGAAGTCAGAAAAATCTGGTCTTAGCATCCCAAGTTAAGAGCTGTGAGATTTGCAACCCATTCATATAAAGTGCTTATGTTCAGTGCAGAGGGCAGGCAGACTTAGAAGGGCAAGCAGATGCCACGGAATGACATTTCCTGGAAGACAGACGATTCTATGACTCAAAGAAGGAAAAACCAAGTTTTAAACTTCCTGCAGAAGAGGTCTAATATTTTCTTTGCAGTCTTTCTCCCCTCTATAGAACCAAAGCTCTGAATGTGATAGATGCCCACAGTAGTTGTTTTTTTACTATCAAAAAACCTGATTCAGAGAGAAATCCATAGGGTCTAAGCACCAGAGATACTGACTGTAGCTTCCAGTTACTGTCTGTCTCAGCAGCAAATGTGAGATCAACAAACTGAGCTCCGGGTGGTGGGATGCTCAGAGCTGCAGAGCTTTCCTTAGGGCCCTCGTGTGCAAATCCACGTCTGAGGATGACAGCCCCTTTCTAAATCAGTTCTGGTGTGGGAACACAAGCCAAAGCATACGAAAGGAGTACTTTACCTGATTTTCCATCAACTGGACGGGACCTACTCATCATCCCCTCATTCTAACTCATCTACAGGCCCAACCCTTGACTCCCTCCATGAAGACAAAAAAGTGCACTGCCCTCTCAACGACCCTCAAGCCTCTGCATCTTTATCTTGTCGTCCTGTGGAGACTGTGGAAAAGCAGGAGAGAAGAGAAAGCAGTTTCCTAACCATTTTAAAGGAGCACAAACAGGACCGTAACTCAGATAGGCAGTCTAGCTTTTAGTCCTAGGATCTTGGCTACCGTTTCTCTCTCCAGTCTCAAAGAGGGAACCGTGATCTCTCTTTGCGGCAGGGATGTTCACAGAAGCCAGCTCTGTGCTTGTCGGCAACCTCTCTGCCATCTTGTTTGGAGAGGTTCATCTTTCCCTGCGGGATGGACGCGACAGTGCTCTGCCTGTCGGTGTGTCAGGCTCCAACCCCCTCACTGTGTGCACCACAGCTTTCAGACGCCCACACCTGAGGATCCTTCTTTTCAGACTATCTTCCAAAGATTCCCGGTAACTCCTTGTGCTTGTGACAGGACATCCGTGGACCAGTTTTAATCCACAGGCAGCACTTGCCCCAAGGCCGTCTCTGAATTTGGGGAGGGAGGGGGAGGAAGAAATAAGAGGCAATCCTTTTGGTGTTGCTCTAGAATTCTCTGTAAAATGCTTCTAGTTATGAGGACCTATTGAGCATTTCCACACGGAGGGAACAGTGTACAAACAGGATGACCCGGGTTAAGAACCAAAACGCAGGGAAGGTTTTCAGACTGGCAAAAGTCTAAAGTGCCTCTTTTTGGTGGGGGAGAGTTTTGTTTGTTCAGAAATGCTTCAGCGTAAACACGAGTGCACAAGAGCGTGCACGCACACTCACTCACTCTGAGGTAGAAAGAACTGGCCATCTCCAGACAAACACACAGATTCCACAATTTTACAGAAACATGGCACTTGCGTGGCGTGAAAGGTCCTATCCTTGCCCAAGATGGCAAGTAGGGTCTGATCCAGCTCTTTCCGACCTGGGGCAGAGCCAGGAGAGTCCCACTGCATGGGAGGAAGGAGGCAGAGATCACCTCGGTCTCTCCCGTTCCACAGGATTCAGGCCCTGCTGCCCACGGTCACTTTCTGGAGCCTGAGCCGTGGGCTTGGGGGGCAGCCCGGGTGTGGCTCGTCAGAAGCCACTGGGCACAGATGTCTTGCACGACTGCGTCCCCGCTGCTCTTGGCAGCCTGCTGCACCTGTTGGACGAGGGCTGTGGCGCGTGAGTGTTCTTGCTTCACAGCAATCAGGTAGGCAGATCGCAGTTTGCAACATGTCAGGTAGGCCTGAACCTGGCAACAGGGCAGAAGAGACAGCCAGAAAGAAACCATCATGGATGATGAAGCAACAAACAGAGCAGTGGCCCAGTGCTCGGCAGATGGAGGATCCCTTCTCACCTACTGAATTAATGACTGGGTTCTTGTCTTTCAGTATACTGTAGCAATGCTTTAAATATTCTGGACATTAAGCTATTACACTGTGTTTTTTATATGATTATTTTATATGATTTATAATGATTACAAATAACCCAAGAATTTCAAAATGAAGCAAGCAGGCAGGTGGTTGGAGTCTGGCCTCTGTCTACTGCTTCTGAGGCCCTCCTCCTGCCCATCCTGGGCTCTCCAGCCTCCTCCTCCTCATTTCAGTCAGCACTGTCACTGCCCATGAGTTAGGATTTTATAGTTGTTTGGATGATGATTTGATTGATGTCTGTTTCCTTGACTAGATCTTAAGCTCCTTGAGGACAGGAATGGTGTCTGCTTTTTCTACTTCTTGTACTTGCAGTGCCTAGTTCCTGGCCTGACATGTGGCAGAAATTGAATAAATATGCAGTGAATGAATGAATGAATGAATGAACTATTGTATCTCTCCCTTACTATGAGCACACAGGTTCCCCTTTCACTATTTTTCTGTTTTGACCTGAATTTAAAATCTTGTAACTGGAAATTCAGGTATGAACAGGCACACACACAATTAGAAAAGGTCTAATTAAGGTCTAATCCCATGTTGACTTGACTTTTGCTGTTTGGATCACAGGTGTCTCAGTTTTGGTACGAGGGGTATTTCTCTTGTACTCTGGAGGCCCTCCATCTTATAAACCCCCAGCTTAGTGGAAACCAGAGTCCATGTCTTCCCTGGCCCCGATCCCACCAGCACGTCACTGGTTTGCCAGTGTTCTAGTCAGCACTAGTGTTCTAGTCAGCCAACAGTAAGGCCCTCAGAACTTGCTTCAGAGCTTCCACCAGCAGCTGCCTTTCTGCTCTGACAGTCCCTTCTGGTGGTTGGAAAGGACTCCTCTCTCTTCATGTTTCAACCTTCCATCTTTTTTGTCTTGGTTGCTGAAGTCTTTCTATCCTAAGTTCAACTACAGATATGCTGCTAAAGCTAGAAGAAGCTGGATATTCTCTAAGCTTACTAAGTGACCATGTCCTGCTGCCTGGGTATCTACCTGTTGCCCTAGGATGTTTGCTCTCACCCAGCCCTTCGGCTCTACTTAATACCAATGTGCGTTAAACATAGTATCACAAGTTGGCAGGCAAAATTCCTACCTAGAGAAGGAGGGCGTTTTGCCAGAAAGTCTGGAAGGCAGCTATGCTCACCACTATACCACCAACGCACCAGAAAGTCTGGAATAGGAACTGAGTAAGGCTGGTTTTTGGCAAGACCATATGGCCTGAGATCACTTAAGAACATGAGGACAGCTGTTGAGAGAAAAGGACCTGAAAAAGTAGGAACTGTTGAGATTTCAATGCATGTCCTCCCCTGGGACACAGCCTCCATCCTCTTGATGGGGAGGCTCACTGAAGGCTTGGAAAAGGACTGCAGTTTGGGACTCAGGGAACGGGGGTGTCTGGCCTGGTTGCTGGATTCTCACTATGATTCTGAAAAAGTATTTCTCTACAATTCAGAACATTAGAATTCCATCCTTTCCACATGAGGTCATCTGGATGCTGCACGCAGAACTGAAGAAATGCTCAGAACACGTTCTCCCAAGCCCTCAACTGAAGAAGGCCTGGCAAATTCAGACCAGGGAATTTGGTCGGGGAGCAGCTCTGTGGCTATGTTAAGAAGCCATGTGCCTGACATTAGTTTTCTTCACGAGGGCCTCAGCTGCCAGATATTCCCGCTGCTAGGGGCTGGGGCAGTCTGGCTTGGTTTTCCTATACTTCTGCTGGCCTGTGGGCCTTCCTCCGGATGGTGGGTCCATCAGCCTATGGCTAGGCACAAGTAGGAGCAGTGGGGAGTACTTCTTTTCTCGCCAGCACTCTTTGCAGAAGCACTGATTTCCTACTCAACAGGGAAGAGTTCACTGAGCCCAGGCAAGTAGCCTGCTCAGAGAGTGAGACACGAATGGGTATCTGGTGCTCAAGCGCCAGGTGGAGTTTTCCCCTTCCTGTACAGGGTACTGTTTTCCTTCCAGGATAAGAAAATGCCTACCTACTCTGAGAACCACAGTCAGTCAGTCAACCTGAAGATGGAAATGAAGGATTTCCTAGGGTCTCTGAGGAAAGCTCTGCATGAAAATGGAAAGGAGAAAGGGGGGGAAGACAAAGGATCATGAAGTCCATGAAGTCACTGTTTGTGTGTGTTCCACTGATTTTCTCCCTCTGCACCTGCCTGGGTCCCAGCTCCGCTTCTGGATAACAAAGAAGTAGAGATACAGGTTGAATGGAACTGTTGTGGGGAGCAAGGGATAAAGGCGAAAAGGAAGCCCAAGGTGCTGATCATGATATGATCAGGGTTTGGAGACGATTCTGCTCACCTTGTTGTCATCGCTGTGTATTGCCTGGATCAGGCTCTCCAGCTCCTGTACAGAACAGAAACAGTAGTCGTGAAAGGAGAAAGAAGAGTTCCCAGCATGGGAGCTGAGGCCCCACCAGCCTCAGATCACTTGTTACTTTTTAAACTCAACTTCTGTTATAAGCACCAAAGCAAATCTAATGATTAACACTAGGTTTGGGAATTCGAGAAGAAAAGCTCCCGAGAGGACTGTTCTTGGCCTTCACAGGTGGATGTGGCTCTGTTTACCCCATGAAGAAGCCACAGGGGGACAGTTTCATGGGCAACATGCTCAAAGGCCAGCTGCAGACTCACCCTGACCTCCTCTACAATCACAGGGAGAAGCTCCAATTGGTTTGTCCACAGGTGCCATGTTAGACTATGGAAATTGAGGGACACCTTCCGGGTATAGAGGTTATAAGCACAAATTTTCTTTCCAGGGAAGGGCTGATTCGGGTGAGGCCATTATTACACAGGAGTCAGAAAAATAAAGGGATCTTGCAGAGTTTCAGTACATTATGAGTATATTGTGAGGAATAGAAAAACCAAAAGGGGGATATGAAGACAACGAAATAGATGGAGGAGCCAAAAGGTACAGAGGGAGCGTACCTGGGGCGGAATTCTCTTGAAGGCTTCCAAGCAGTTGAGGAGGATGGTGTCCCCGTCACTTCTGGCTGCCATGCCTGACTCACTGACACATTTGAGCAACTGCTGGATTTCGCCGTATTTCTCCCTCTCCACCAGCTGCCGGGCCGCTCTGCAGTAGGTGGCGGCGGCATCCAGCTGGAAGTCCTAGAGGAGAACACAGAACGAGGGGGTGGGGGGGCAGGGGACACCAGCAGTAGGAGCCCCCACTCGGTTTGGTGTAGATAAGCCATATTGACTACATTTACCATAGAAATTACTTATATGACACACAAACAAAACTACACAAAAAGTTCCTCTTAGGAATGAGGCTGACATTTTAGGAAGTGACCATAAATATTGTCACCCTATCTAACATGGTCTACCTCACTCATTGCCGTGCCACTTTCTGAAATATTCTCATCAAATTCCCGAGGCCAGTTCGTTCTTCTTCTAAGGAGCCACCTGTGTCTTAGGAAAAGGGTACTGGGGGTTGATATTTGCTGCTGTGGATACTTGGTGTCTGCCAAGAGATGCCTTAGTATCTATCTGAAAACAGACCAATTCACCAAAAGACTGATTTGCTGGAAACTACCAGATAAACACTTTAAGCCTGATCTACGATAATCCTTGACAAAGTCTGAGAGGAACTGTGGCTCGGCCTGTCCACCAGGGCTATCTGGAGGTGGAGAGCTGTCTCCAACACTGAAATAGGTGGAAAAGAAAGGAATCAGTCTGATCATTCATGAAGCCGCTGGTCTTTGAAACACAAGGCATTCCAGATCCCACCTGCCCAGAGAGTGAGGGTCAAAAGCCACTGGTCTTTGAAACACAAGGCATTCCAGATCCCACCTGCCCAGAGAGTGAGGGTCCTTAGGGTATCTTTGTGGAACTGCTCGGCAGGGGGTGGGGTGCGGTGGGAGAGTGGCCTGGAGAAACTCTGGCCCTTGCAGTTTCAGTGCCCTCTCCAGACTCTGCTCCAGGGCCACAGTCATACCTGTGTCCTCTGACCACAGGCACAGAAAAGGCACTCCTTGCACATCCTAAGCAGATGGATGGATGGGCAGTCCTTGATGCTGATGGCCCCTCCTACCGCATAGCACGCCCGCCAGCCCCTTGCCACATCCTCCAGTCATGCTCCCCTCAGAGGGCAAGCAGAGGCTATGCGGATCTGTCCTAGACCCGGTTTCAGGTATTTATTTGATAGCTCTTGATGGATTTGTCACTGGCTGCTTGGCTTCTGGCAAAGGGTCCTAGAATCCTGAATCAGACACGGTTCTGTAAGAGCCACCTTGACTTCATTCATGATGTGTATGTGTATCTGCTTCCTTTGGGATAGAAGTTTTCTGAAGAATAAGCTCTCATGGAGCTGCGGCCAGTTCCATCCCTCTTGAGGGATTCAAGTCATACCTGCAGAACACGGAATGCAATTCCAAAACCATCTTCCACATTCTTCCCTCCTAACATGACCTGAAAAGGAGGGAAATGTGCTTAAAGAGGCAGTAATTACAGAGTAGCCCCTCTATCAACAAAGAGGGCTCCCATTTACAACAAATATTTGTTGAGACTCTACTAAGTGCCAGGCACTAGGAATACAAGAGTAGTCAAAATGGACTTGATATCCAGCCTTCTGCGGCTCACATTCTAGTGGGAAGGCCGACTTCAAATGAACAACTGAAATACTAACTGGATGATAACAACTGTGATAAGCTTCTGAAAGATAAGAACAGTCTGCCAGATGTCTGAAACATTCGTCTGTACCTTGCAGGCAACATCCATTTTCATGTGGTTATTTCCAAATAGAGTTGGCAGAGGCAAGGTAGTAATCTGAGAGGTCCCAGCACTTTCACAGCGATGTAAGAACCTGGTCACTTCCATCTGCAGCTGGAGTGTGTTCATGTGCCTACGGTGACAGAAGACGCATAGTCGAGCCTCATAAGTGGCTTCAGGAGGGTCTAGGGCAGGGTGGCTGAGACGTCATGAGAAGATGGCATTGGAAAAGGGCGGAAGAGAGGGGATGGAGGGAGAAGACAAGTGTGGTCAGGGGCCCTGTACAGACGGCTCTCAGAGAGGCAGGCTGCTCCGTGGAACTGGAGAGAGTCCGGTCACTGAATCAGTAAGTATTAATGAAGCACCTACGAGCTGCAGACAACAACAGAGGTCAAGAGGGACACGAACCCTGCCCTCACAGAGTTCATGGCTAGAGGAGAGATGAATAATTAACCAACGCATTAAATATTTAGCGACTGGGCCTGTGAAGGCGACGAAGGCGGGGCGCAGTGTTTACTTTAGATGTGGTGTTATAAGCAGAGGGAGTGAACGGATAAGCCAGCATAAAGACCGAGAGGAGGGCAGGGCCTGGTGTGTGGAGGAGCCCCCAGGCGGCCAGTGAGATGTTGCTCAGTGAGGGAGAAGGGAAGAGCACGAGAGGAAGATGGAGAGGGAGGAAGGCCAACATCTCACAGGACCTCTTTCACCTGCTTACTGGAAGGGGTCTGATCCTAATACATACCCCCTCTCTTCTTCTATGAGCTCCTCTCTAGCCTCTCCAGGCTTGTACAGGCCACTGTCACTCAGGAATGATTCCCATTATTTATTTTTAAAGATTTTACTTACTTGTTTGAGAGAGAGAGAGAGAGAGAGAGAGAGTGCAAACAGAGAGAGAGGGAGAAGGAGAAGCAGACTCCCTGCTAAGCAGGAAGCCCCATATGGGGCTCAATCCCAGGACCCTGAGATCATGACCTGAGCTGAAGGCAGAGTTGCTTAACTGACTGAGCCACCCAGGCGCCCCAGGAATGATTCCCTTTAGATGTGTGATTCTCTTCAAGTGTTCAGGAAAGGACGAGAGCAGCTTTATCACCAGCAGAAACTCTTTCCAGCCCTTCTGCCCACTCCAACTGTTCCCTGAGCCTCGGGCTACCTTGACACATCAGCCGCCGTCATCTTCTTTTGGAAGAAGGTGGTCTTCTTCTTTCTGGTGCTGCGGGAGGTATCTTGGAGGTAGATCTTGAGGTGGTCCTTGGCCTTAAGCAGCCACGAGAGCTTCTCTCCCAGTTCTGTGTAAGTTTTTGCTTTGTGACTAAAGAACCGGATACAGGTCATGGCGGCCCGGACTTGATCCTAGAAGAGGAAAATGAACATTCAGGTCAAATGAGATCAGGGATATTAGAGGGTATGGATGTGAGGAGAATTCTGACCTGATTTCCACTCATGAAACCTGGAGGCCAGCACCCACTTCCATCACCAGCCGCAGAACTATTGTGTAAGAGTTATTCCTAAGCCCAAGGGATCCTAAAGCAAACTGACTGGCTGAGCTCCCAGGAAGGCCTTTATTCCACCACAGGAGAGATCTTCAAAAGGATACTTCTGATTCCCCATTCAGCTTGGTTTCGCTCTCACTTTGGCTTTGAATGATTCAATTTCTCTGTGATTTAGTGTTTGTAGCCCTCAGACAGATTGGGAGAAACTTGTTCCCTCTCCCTTCATACATCTTCTCTAAAAGCACTCTTCATCACCCCTTACGAATTCTGTATTCATGCCTCATGCTTATCTTAAAATTGTCCAGATCTCTTTTTCACTTTCACGTTCCTTGAATTCTGAAGAGCACTATTACCAACAAGGTTAAGGTTTGCCTCTTTGGGATGGGGATAGAAATCCCAATATTATTCAACAATGCTAGAGAGCCACATGGGTTTGCTCTAGGGTTGGTTCAAGAGTGAGGCCAGGGACTGAGGGACCAGGGACTTGATCCTTCATCTTGCACAGTCTCCCTGCATGGCAGGATGTCATAAACAGAGGTAGAGGGCAGGAAGGGGTTATTACCTTCATAAACTGCTGCAGCTCATACAGAATGTGGTAGTAGTTCTTCTTCTGTAAGTGTTGACAGGCAGCTATCAAGTACTTTCCCCAGCTCTCTAAGGTTGGATCAATGGACTCTAACAAGTTCTCCAAAGTGTGTAGCTTCCCACTTTTATAGCTTGGCTGGAAAATACCTTCTATAAAGACTTCTGGAGGACTCTCCTAGAACAGGGCAAGGCAAAAAGTCAAGTCTTGAGTCTGCTTCTGGCACAGTCTGGGACCTACCCTGGATTTCCTTCCACTGACACACCTTAGGCTTCCTTCTATAGTGGTGCTTCTTAACCTTTTAAGTGTCAGAGACACCTTTGAGAATCCTACTCTAGTGACTGCTCTACTCTCTTCCTTGCTGAGTAGAGAGTCCCCTTCACAAAGTCATCTACACTTCCTGTCTTTGATTTCTCTTCTGTGATTGTCTCTTAAACTGATTCTTATCTAGCTTTTGCACCCACCACTCCACTGAAACTGCCTCTTCCATCCCCAATGATTCTAAATTGTTAAATCTAAAATATGTCTTGTTTTCCACCAGAACTATCAAGAGCTTTTGCTACAACTGATGGCTTCCTCTCCCTTGAAAAATTTTCTTTATTTGGCTTCTAGGATACCACCCTTTCCAGATTTTCCTTCTGCTTCTCCAACTACTCATTCTCAATCTTCTTTGCTGTTTCCTCCTAATTTCTTCAGGGGTTAGAAGGAACCTGTTCTCTTTTCTTTCTATACTCATTCTTTTGGTGATTTAACATAATCTTATGGCTTTAAATCTACTTGCTGATTATGCCTAGATCCCTATTTCCACCCTGTTCATTCTCCCTGAATTCCAGAAGTAGGTATCCAACTTATATCCAACTGCCTACTTAAAATGTCCTCTAGTACACTTAATACACCTAAAACTATACTCTTGGTTGTTTCTTCCCAATCTCTTCTTTCTGTAGTCTTTCCTTTCTCAGATGGCAATTTTGTTTTTCTAGTCGTTCAGGTTAAAAACTCAAGTCAAATCTGTCCCCCCGCCTCTGCACCCAATATCAAATTCATGAACAAGTTCTATTGGCTGTTCCATCAACATACACACAGAATCTGCATCTATCTGGCCACTTCTCAATGGCCACCTCAATGTACCACCCTGGTCAACTGCCTGGATTATTGCAGTAGCCACTTGCCTGGATTATTGCAGTAGCCTCCTATCTTGTCTCCTACCTTCTGTCCTGCCTCTTTTTTGTCTAATGTCAACCGATCAACCCGTGTGATTCTGGTAAAACGTTAAGTCATATAAAGTTATTCCTCTCCTCAAAAATTTCCAGTGGTTTTCCTCACTCAGCATAAAGTCCAAACCCTCACAATGTTCACAAGGCCCTATATGCCACCTCCTTTAGGCCTTTACTGAGTGTCCCCTTCCCCTTTCTAAAACTGCCCAATCCATCTCTGCCCTCTCCCCTGCTTTATTTTTTTTATTACTTAGAACTTATACTAGAACTATTATTTACCTTGTTTATTGTCTGTCTCCCTGCTATAATGTAAGTTTATGAGAGCAAATATTTTTGTCTTTTTTTTTTTTTTTTTTTTTTTACAGTGCCCACAGTAATCCTTGGCTTTTAGTAAGTATTTCTTGGATAAATGAGTAAGCAATAAACATTAGAGACCGACTCCTCAGGAAGGTGCACGCATACTATTCCCCTCCCTTCTGAAGCACATCCATGGTTCAGAGACCCTGTATTGTAACCCAAATTCCACAGCTGTAGAAAAAAAAAATCATCTGGGCATTCAGACTTTAGACTATGAATAACAAATGGAGGATATAGAACGGCCATAAACTCATGTTACTATAACCAGGCTGGCCTTGGAGCACTGGGTACAAGCTGCTTAGAACTGGAGGAATTCTGAGTTTTCACAGATTCTGGCTGTTTCTAACTCAGAAACCCAGACCTAATCTAAAACTTTTAGAACAGACTTTAAAAGGCAGGTGAGTCAGCTCCATAGAGAAGGTGAAATTTCTCAGAAGAGCAATATGTTAAAAACTTCCATTTCATCTATTTACCTACTTACTTATTCCTAACTTGCTCTCGGTCTGGCACTGGAAGAACCAGAGAAGTAAAATATAAGCTTTCTTGATCCAGAAAGGATGACACAGTTGTAAACAAACAGTTGCAATGCGTAATAAACGCAGTAACAGATCTGTATGCTCAATACAGTGGTGGTATAGAGGAAGAGGTACCTAATGTTGCTTGTGTGGTCTATCAATGCTCAACAGAGAGGGTTTGAAAGAATAAACGGGAGTTTTCCAAGGAAACAAAGAGGGCCAGGGTATTCTAGGTTAGGGGGTACAGCACAAGCAGGTTCATAGAGGTCAGAAAGGGTACAATCAGGAAAATTTAAATAATTTGGTAAGTCTGGAATGTAGCGCATATATAGGACTTATGGTGAAAATAAACAGGAGAAATAAGGAGGCCTGATCCTGGTGGGTCCCGTATGCATGCTAAGGAATTTGGACTTCATCTTGTGGCCATGGGAATCTTCTGAGGGTCTTTCAGAGAGAAGAATAACATGAATTACGAAGAATGTAAATAACATGTGTTATGGTTCAGAAAGCTCCCTCTGGGGCAGTGTGACAGGGAAAGGGGTGAACTGAGGCTTGCAAAAGAACACCTTCCAGACTCTAGCCATTCAGCTATAGTTTTCACAATGTGCTTTTCTGTTGTTCCCCACCTGCTTGAGAACTAAGATATTTCACTTCAAGGGTAACAGTGATTATAGGTGATAAAAAGAAGGCTTCTTTCCCTCTGCTCTGACAAATGTAAAGCAGGGTAATGCTGTTGTCAGCTTCGACCAAGATAAGTAAGTAAGCCGCTTAACTCTCTGGACTACTCGACAGTCTGAAGAAACAGAATTGGTTATTTCCACTCTCAGTCTGTGCTTGGGAGAAGCAGCTTTACCCCAAAACCCATTTAGAAACTGAGGAAAAGGAAAAAATTAGCAGTTAAACTCTAAGTAAAATAACTCATACTTTATTTTTAAAACTTAGTTAGTAGTTACCCTGGTATGGTTACCATGATATGGTTACCATGACTGTGAATAGTTGACTTCACTTGGAGCAATCCTAGAAGATATGTCCATTTGTAAACTTTCATTGGCTGCCATTTTAAATTGGGGGAGCAGATTAAAATTAAAGTATTGAACTCTTCTAATTTCCTATGAAATTTGGTAAAGATCAGCCAATTCCTCAGAAAGTATTCATGGAACATTCTGATAAAAAATGAACACCAAAATGTGATGGTGAAACAGAATCCTGACTTTGCTTAACAATAACTACAAAGAAATAATGCACTTCAGAGGTGCCTTTGTCTCCTGTGGAAGGAGGGCAGAGGATGTCAGAGAGAAAAAAGGACCACATACTCTCCTTCCATTAGATATTTGGGGCCCAAATAGAGGATCATGGGTGTAACAACTCTGAGAGGATCAGCAGCTAAGTCAGCAGTGGGACACAGTCCCAGGGCAGGTGGGAAGTGTATAGAAACAGAGAGGTAAAGCAGTTTGGTCAAGGTCACACCACTTATACCAACCATCTCATTCCAGAGACCATGCTCTCAACTACTATCTGATTCTGCTGTATGTTTTGGGAGAAGGGATAAAATCTCTCATTGCCAATCAGAAGAGCAAACTGGATCCAGGTTAAGACTTACTGCCCATATAGCAAATCGTAATTTGGGTGGACAGAATTTTCCATTTTGACCTGACTCTGCCAGAGGTAGTCTCATAGCTCAACACTGTGTTACGTTTCAGGGGGTTGGTTTATCGACCCGCCTCCCCAACCACCGCCCTTAGAGCTGAGTGGGCCAATCCAGATGAGCAAAGTAGGTCTTGCACTTTGAGAGGTAGGTTTGTGTGTCCCACCTTGTTGAGGAGGTGGAGCAAGGCTTCCCGCAGGCAGTTGTGCCTCATGTAGAAGCTGATGATGGCCAGGTTGGTGCTGTAGTTATGCAGGTAGAAGAGGCATTCTTGGTAGTAAGTGTTGTTCATGATCTTCCCTTCAGGAATCACCTCCAGAGAGAGGCTCTGGGTCCGAAGGGTAACTTCCAGTTCTTTCAAGGTGGCAAAGTAATCATCATCTTGCTGACAGGAAAGGAGAGTGCAAAAGAAAAATAAAACTCAGTAAATTCTCAGCAGCTTCTGAAAATATTGCTTTCAAAGAATATTTAGGAACATGGAAGTAGCCTTACAACACAGTTTGAAGGGCAGAAAAACAGGCAGGATACAAAATTCTCCATATTATAATACCATGTTTCATTCAAAAACATAGAGAATTCACCAAAATCTAAACATTATTTGCGTCTGTTGTATGGAATTAAATGTCATTTTTATCATTTTTTTAAAAGATTTTATTTATTTATTTGACAGGCAGAGATCACAAGTAGGCAGAGAGGCAGGCGGAGAGAGGAGGAAGCAGGCTCCCTGCTGAGCAGAGAGCCCTATGCGGGACTCGATCCCAGGACCCTGAGATCATGACCTGAGCCGAAGGCAGCGGCTTAACCCACTGAGCCACCCAGGCGCCCCATTTTTATCATTTTTAAAAATACTTTCCTGTAGTTCACTTTTTAAAAAAATTGACTTTGTATTACTTATCTAACTATATATAGTTACTACCTAATTATGCATAATGGAAAGAACAAAATCTAAACCTAGCAGCTCTGAGCCAGGACTGCCACTAGAAGCTGAGTGGAAGCTGATCCTTTTCCCAGGTCATTACTGCTCCTGGGCCTTCTTCCTCCCTGAACTGATCCTCCCCTGCTATGTTCTTACCAAGGATAGGAGTGGCCTCACTGTGGACTCCAGGTACTCAACCACATCCTGTACCAGTCTTGAGCCATGACTCAGCTGATTGAGGTCAAAGGGAGGCTTCAGACAGCGACTGAACTTCTCCCGTGCAGCAGTGAGGTTCCCAGCTTTGAGGCAGGCCATGCCCCAAGCATGCCATGCTCCAGTGGGATCGAGGCCAGTCTTTGTGGATATCTGGAAGAAAAACTGTTCCTTTTAGTAAGAAGTACCTAAATCCAGACCTGAAAGTCCCAAAGACCTATTCTTTCCCATTGTTGCCAATCGTCTTCCTTCCCCATCATCCCACTTGCCATTACTGCCGAGGCAAACTTGTAATGCCCTAGATACCTCCCCACGGCCAAGGGCAACTGGGAGATGATGACGATACCCTCTTGCGAGGCTAGGAAAAGGCAGCTCATTACAGTTGGGTAGAAGTAAGCTTTGTCTCACCTCAACACCTAGTTGGTAGTACTCAGCTTCCAAAAGCTGGTTCCTTAGCCTGGTTACTGCAGCTGGCTGCAGGATCTGGTCCAGAGGAGGCACGTGGCGATAGGAAGCAGCAACTAAGATATTCAGCACATCCACCTTGCTGATGTAGCTACAGGGAGGGAAGAGGCGAGGCAATGAGGCTCCACAGAGTCTTACTAAAAATAGGTGCTGTTTACAAGTTTTCTTTTTCTTTTTTTTATATTTAATTTATTTATTTGACAGAGAGAAAGAGAGAGAGCGTGAGAAAGAGCACAAGCAGGGAGAGCAGCAGGCAGAGGGAGAAGGAAAAGGTTTCCCACTGAGCAAGGAGCCTGATGCAGGGCTTGATCCCAAGAGCCTGGGATCATGACCTGAGCTGAAGGCAGTCGTTTCAAACCTGAGCCACCCAGACACCCATGCTTACACGTTTTCTATTTCAATTCCAATGTGAAAAGGAGAATTGAGGGGGTACATGAACACTGTGAGAGAAGGCTTTGGAGTCAGACTCTGAGTTCAACTCCATCACTCAGCAGCCCTATGACCCTAGGCAAGTTAGTTAACTTCTCTGCCTCAATTTACTCATCTGTAAAATGGAAACCATAAGAGAGAATTTTAAGGATAAAATGAAACAGTTCAAGTAAAAGGGCTTAGGATTAAGTCTAGAATTTTGGAGGTACTCATTAAATATTACATATTAATACCCTAAGTACTGATGCTCGCAATTACCCATTGGCTTTTTGGTTCTTTAGAACCCTGTCTGCTTGGGAGAGAGCACAGAGACTATCTCCATGGCCTGCACACCTAGTCAGTATAAAGGTCACATCAGTACTGGAGGTGCTGCTGGGTAATCACTTGGATTCTAGTCTCCTGGACTGGACACTGTCTTCCTGTGCTAAGAATGGGTTCTTGCTACAGCCCATTAGCACTACCACCTTTGATCTTACTCCTGACACCTGGTGATTGCAAAAATCTTATAGCAACAGAGAACCCAGAAAACTGGTTCATTCTGTCCAGTGCTGCCTGAAACAGTCCTACACTCAATGAATATAACTGTATATATTATACAATATATATTACACAATAAATATATTATGTAACATAAGTTATAATCTAGTCAAAGAACCTGTGGATTCTGACTTATCCACCAATATCCCTGGAAAGGAATTCAGTATATGAGACATTTTCAACTAGTGCAAATGGGGTAAGGGAGAGTATGTGTTATAAAAACAAATTTGGTATCATAATGTATTATATGTTTTTAGCAGGTAATGTGAGTTCTGTTTTTAAACATTTATTTATTTATATGTCTACTGGAAGGAAGTAGGAGTTAAAAATAATGAAAAAATACTCTGCAAATCACATCAGCAATGAATCCACCACCGTTAGCAAACCCGCATGAAGGAAGTAATCCTCTAGAATGGGTGTGTGAATCCAGAATTGGGGAAAAAGAATGTGTAATTCGAAACCACTGCTGTACACTGTCAAGAGAAGTGCACAGCATCTGGGGGTGAGGATCCTACCAAAGTAAGCACCTTCTGAATTTCTGTTGTCCACAGCCTAGAGTGGGTATTTCGTTCACTTATATTTGATTTTGAAGGAAGTATAGGACTTGATGTTAAATTTGTTTTATCTCCCATCTGAATACTTTTTTTCTTTTTTTTTTAAAGATTTTATTTATTTATTTGACAGAGAGAAATCACAAGTAGATGGAGAGGCAGGCAGAGGGAGAGAGAGGGAAGCAGGCTCCCTGCTGAGCAGAGAGTCCGATGCGGGACTCGATCTCAAGACCCTGAGATCATGACCTGAGCCGAAGGCAGCGGCTTAACCCACTGAGCCACCCAAGCGCCCTGAATACTTTTTTCTTTTAAGATTTTAACTCATTTACATAACTGGTATTTGAGATATATTTAGATATATTTTAATTTTTGTCTTACATTCTACTTTTTGCTATTTGGAGTGTTTTTTTTTTTTAATATTTTATTTATTTGATAGAGAGAGATCACAAGTAGGCAGAGAGGCAGGCAGAGAGAGAGGGAAGAAGCAAGCTCCCTGCTGAGCAGAAAGCCTGATGCAGGGCTCGATTCCAGGACCCTGAGATCATGACCTGAGCTGAAAGCAGAGGCTTTAACCCACTGAGCCACCCAGGCGCCCCTGGAGTGGTTTTTGTTCTTTTCCCCTCTTCTCCATTTCTGGTAAATTGGTCGATTTTTGGTTCTTTGGTTATTTTAAAAAACCTTATTTGGGGCCCCAGGTGCCTCAGTTGGTTAAGTATCTGCCTTCGGCTCAGGTCATGATCCCAGGGTCCTGGGATGTGGTGGCCCCAGGTTGGGCTCTCTGCTTACTGGCACTGCTTCTCCCTCTCCCTCTGTGTGCCCTCAATTTCTCTCTTGCCCTCAAGTAAATAAATAAAATCTTTTAAAAAAATTTAAAAAGTGAAAAACTTTAACATATACCCATTTCTTCAATTATTAACTTGAAAAATGATGCAGAATCTACTGTCTCTTCATATGAAAGAGTGAAATTCACTACCTTATACTTCCTTCCATTTCCCGTTCCACCTCCCCCTGCCTTTCTCAATCTTCCAGTTTTGTTAATGAAAATAATAAAACTAACTAGCATTTCTGGAGTATAAAGACTCAATTCTTAGCCCTTTATAGGGATACTCTCATTTTATCCTCCTAAGTGCCCTATGAGATAAGTATTACTAACATTCCCATTTTACAGAGAAGGAAACTGAGGCCCAGGGCAGTTAACAGACTTGTCTAAGGTTACAGAGCTAGGAAGTAGTACAGATGAGATTCACTGCGCTTGTTCTGCTGTCTGGAGAGTCTGTAGGCAAACACTCTGAACAAGTGCCTGAGGCACTTACACGTCAAAGAAAATTATGCTCTCTGCTCTAAATCTGGCTAGGACTGAGCACTGAGAACATACAACATGAGTCACGCCTCTGGGTGGATAAGCTGGGAACTGGCAGTTTCAACCTTCAAGTTAATGAATGGAGGCAGAGCAGGTTATACAGGGCTTGGGGGCCTAATCATACCTTTTCCACAGATACTTGCACTTTATGACTCAGATTCCTATCTGTGACACTGGGACAGACCAACCCCCAGTGTGCTTCACAGATCTGTTACCCAGAACTTCTGAGGCCACAGTCTGGATTTGGTCAAGACTGGGGTAGAGTTCCAGCCAAGGCTAAGCACTGGACATTTAGGAAGGACACATTATTCTCCAAAAGCCAGAAAACTCCACAGAGACTAAAGGTGCTCCCCTAAATTGATTTTAATTACAAATTAAGCAAAGTTTTGACTTTCTTTCTGACTGGGTAGAGCTAGAGAACACTCTGTTTTAAGGACCTACCCAGGGAAAGAGGACATAGGCTATCAAGGTAGGGTAAGGAAGACCACTTGTGATCTGGCGGCATTTTACCGTCATCAAACTGAGATGTCAAACATTTTCAGTGCATCTACCGAGAGAGGATGGTGATGTGGGAACTCATCGTGGGGGCAGGAGAAGCCAGACAGAAATGATAACTGAGTATAAGAAGAGCGAGCCACTCCTATTCACCTGTCACAAAGAGCAAGGTCTTGGCTCCGGCCAGCCTTGACGAACATCATCTTGGCACTGAAGAGCAGCTGCTTCATGATATCTGTGAGCAGCCCTGCGTCCACCTCAGGGTTGGTGAGGCCCTGGGACAGCCTGCAGCAGTGCTCGATCAGCTGGTGGCCACAGGCAATGCTGTCCCGGTGCAGGTTCAGGATGGCGATGCACAGGGATGCGCTGGGGGACTGGCCAGGGTGGAAAAAGAGAGACACACACAGTGAGCTCAGAGACCAGAGCATTCTTCAAATGTCACTGGATGGCAGGAGTTATTCTTCTCAGCTCACCAGGCTTGAAATACACTGGAGGTGGGGGTGAAACTTCCACAGCAAAGCAAGAGTGAAACTAAACAATTTTCAGATGTTCTAAGTGGCACTGCTAGCTTCTGTCACCACACTGGGAAGAAGACAGCTGTGTTCATGCATTACCTACTTCTTGGCAATGTCCACATGTTCCCTCCTTTTTCCCACTAGTGCAGGTCCTTCTCATTGCTGGCTTGGACTGTGACAGCTCCCTTGCTGGAGAAGTCTGTGCTTCAAGCCTGGATACACTGCTGCTGGATTAATATTCCAAAGCACACTCCAAATCCTTTCATGGTGCCTGATGCTAAGCAAGTAAACTTTCCCTACTGCAGAATTCAAGGCCCTGTCCATAAATCGCCCATTTCAATCTTACCTTTTACTACCGCTCTATGAACACTCTACATTCCTTCAAATTAAACCATTTCCAGTCCCCTATCCATGCCCTGCAATTTTTGACAGCGTGCCTTTGCTCAGATGTTCCAGTTTGGTAATTTCCTCCTCCTGCGCTCACTCTCCTTACACTCCTTCCCTGCCCCATTTCTGCTTGTCACACTCCTACCACTTTTCTATCATCTTAAGTGCCACTTCTTCCATGAAGCCTTTCCTTTTATTTTAAATTTTATTTTTATTATTTATGTATTTATTTATTTTAGGGGAGGGGCAGGGAGAAAGGGAGAGCGAAAATCTTAAGCAGGCTCCACGCAAGGCCTGGATCTCACAACCCTGAGATCATCACCTGAGCCAAAACCAGGAGGTGGATGCTTGACTGACTGAGCCACGCAGGTGCCCCCATGAAGCCTTTCTTGATCTGCTCTCACACATTTCCAAGATGTTCTTTATCTTTCTGCCTCATTTGGTTTAGCTCATTTGTCTTAGCTCCTACATTACTGCACTGTAAGCTCACGAAGGCCAGGCTGTGTTCACCTATCTCTGCGTTTTTTGCCGTAACTACACATCATAAGAAAACTCAAGTGACCATCAAGTTTTATTGCTATTACCTGCTCATAGTAAAATTCACTCCGCACCAGCTCGTTTTCCTCCTCATTCAGATCCAAAATCCATTCTACCTCAGCTGCTTTGGGGACTCTCACCACGGCTGAGTACGGAGGACTTTCACTCTTGGAGCTGTCTGGTGCTGAGAAGAATAGTGTCACTCATGTGGTGGTCGCTGACCAGCAGTCCAGTGTAGCCCCCGCCAGAAAACTGGAGTGAGCTGCATGCAGACACCTGCCTGTTATCTCTCCTTGGTCCCCTTTATTTTAGATCTCATTAGGTACCTCAAACTTTGTTCTGCAGGAAAGATCCGGGATTACAGTGTCATACAATCCCATTGCTTCAAACAAGCAAACTCTGAAATGTACACCCTTCTCAGATGGAGGGCTGAATCATCGGCTATCCTAAAAACTAACTTCAGTGGAAGGATATAAACCAAACTATTAATATTGATCGCCTAGGGGGAAGGAGGGAGCATTTGGAGGTAGGATCGTGGTGAAAGGGAACCTAGGAGAAAAATAAAAAAAGAAATTACCTGCTCAAAATTAAGGAACCAAATTCTTTGGTAGCTGGCCTTCTGAATGCTGGAAGCTAATGGGCCACTACGGTAGGTTAATAGGATAATAAACTTAAAGGGAAACAGCTTAATAAAATGCCAAGAATTTTCTTTTTCCTTGGCCTCAGTCAGACTAAGTTGCTATTAAGGGTATCAGCTGCAGCTAAAACAGTGAGGAAAGAGCCAACTTGAACATAAAACAAAGAGACAGAGGAATATGATTCAGCCTTACCTTCTGGTTGTCCTGGATTCTCTTCTGGCACACTGGAAACAGAGGAAGAAAAATGAAATGCCCGAATCCCTTTTCCTCCTCTTTGTTTTGAAGTTGGTATAGAGCACCATTGACATTGTTACCCAAGTAAGAAGAATCAGGGAACCAAACTCGTTTCTGTCCCTCACCTGTCACAGCCAGTCACTGACCATTTTCTGTCCATCTCTTCAATACCTCCTTAAATGTCCCCAACTCTCTCTCCATCGCTGCCTCAGAGAAGGCCCTCATTATTTATAGCTAAAGCCTCTGTAATGGCTTCCCAATTGGTGTCCTTGACTCTGTCAACCTACTCCCTACTCTGCAGCTAGAGCAAGCTTTTAAAAATCCAAATCTGGCCAGGTTAAGTCCTGATGCCACAAGTCAGAGGTCAAGTCTAGCACCTGTATGAGAAGCCTGCTGGTCAGTCCTAGCCCATGTGGCCAAAGAGCAAGCTCCAAGCCTTTGGGCCCAAGTCCTCCTGGCTCAGCTGTCAGGTTTCTAAGTCCAAGGCATGCCAGCCAGAACCCCATATTTACACTTCCTCAAAGGACCCACATATTCTCCTGCCCCGACTTCTGCAGCTGTCACTCCCACTTCTGGGCATCCCCTTCTAACTTCTCATACCCTAATGCTCAGACAAGATGCCACACCTCTAAGAAACCTTCTCACCATCAGACTAAGCTGTGTGGCTTACCACTGCACTCAGCCAATGATTCTGTGGTCTGTTTGTTAATGGTCTCCCCACTAAAATGGGGGGTCCATAAGGAAGAAGTGATTATTGCTGAGTAATCGTTGAACAAAAGGATCCCCATCAAAACCAACTGTTCGGGTGCCTGGGTGGCTCAGTGGGTTAAGCCGCTGCCTTCGGCTCAGGTCATGATCTCAGGGTCCTGGGATCGAGTCCCGTATCAGGCTCTTTGCTCAGCAGGGAGCCTGCTTCCCTTCCTCTCTCTCTGCCTGCCTCTCTGCCTACTTGTGATCTCTCTCTGTCAAATAAATAAATAAAATCTTAAAAAACAAAAACAAACAAAAAAAAAAAACCAACTGTTCATTTCCAATCTCAGCAATATGGCATATGGGTATTTCTTCTGTCCCTTATCCCTTACCCCAAGGAGGCAATATAAGCATGGCATATCTTTCTTCCTGGAGATCAGTAATCATCACAGTAAATGATGGCAAAAAATGTTCATATTAAAACAAACTCAATAATGCCACTGGACAGAACATAAAATCAATTTAAGTCTGTAAGCAAAACATGAAGAATTCAAAATAATGAGCTTTTGAGGAGTTGCTTTGGCTCATATTCCCAGATGGCCTAGGAGCCTTAGTTTCACCCTCCTTTGCTGCTAGACATAGTGAGAAAAACTGAGCAACATTAAGCCAGCAAACAGTCTTAATCTGTTTTGCCAGAGGTAGAAGTGGTTTCTGAAATTTGTTACTAGGTAAACTGTGCATGGGAAGGTGTGGGGGCTCTTCTCGTTGTGGATAACAAGCCAGGATGACTAGCTAGATTAGAACTGAGGCAAGTGATGCTCGAGCAGTCAGAAGGTGTGAACATGTCCCTCTGAATCCAGCTGAGACCAATGGAGACAGGAGTGGCTGAACAACTGGTGAGGTTGCTGGCAAACTAAGATTAACGACCTCCATCAGGAATCAAGTGTCCTGACCTCAGGGAGAACATTATGTCAGAGCCTTGAGCTCCACTTCTTTCCTCTCTTAGAAGTTTCTGTGACCAAGGTCAAATGTATTGCTGTAGAGTTAATGGTATTTTAGTGTGGATGTTAAATTAAAACTTGCTGCCATTGTTCCAGATTTGAGATGCTTTCCACAATGAGACTCCAAGACCCCCGACCTTGGGGGAGGGTGGGTGTGTAGAGGTCGTGGAAGTAGCGGGCCCACTATATAGGACACTCACTCTTTGTTGTAGTAACTATAGCACTGGTCACACACGCGGGTAGGGCTCTCTCTGCAGCCTTCCACCGCCATCTTCTTAGTGGAGCAGGCACTGCACACTAGCCGGCCACAGCGGCGACAATGATGACGCCTATTGAACTGAGGAGTGTCATTAGGAAAAGAAAGAAAAGGGAGGAAGAGCAGGTGAGATTGCAGGAACTGTGGGTCTACCTGTCAACCCACTATCTTTAGCATCAGCCACCTGTGACTTACTAAGAATACTTACTAAGTAGTCTTACTTACTTACTTACTAAGCTCTTTGGGTTTCTATTGAGAAAGAACACCTAGTCCTTGCCTTTAAGAAGCTGACATTTAGAAGTAAGTCTTAGACGGTGGGCAAAGGTATCCAAGTTTTGTAATAGTTCCTGACAAGTTCTACCTGTCTGTGGAGGCAATGTGTGAAGACACAGCAAAAATAGTATGGAAGAAGTGACTTTCTCAGACGGTGCAAATCACATTTTCATGGCACAGTGACAAGAAAGTGTCCTTTTTTCAAAATGCTTTCATGAGTACTGCCTCATCTCACTATAAGAGGTTGACAGGCATTATACTTCTTTCTCAGATGAGACACAGAGCAATTACACCATCGTTGTTCTCATTAGCCCTGAGCTAGTATGCCAGTCAGTAGGGTGGTAAGTATGGTAACATCTGTAACCATAGTTGGGCCTTAGAGCTCCACGGGCCAAAAAAATGTATCATCCCTAGAGCATCTGAGACTGAAAAAGTCACACTGCTAATAAGAGGCAGAACTGGGATTAGAACCCAAGTCCTCTGTCTCCAGAACCAGTACTAAAATCCACTACCAGGCCACCTGTCTTACAATGAGAGGGGAGCTAGAAACAAGATCTTCTGGTGTCGGTGACTCCTCTTGCTCTATCACTCTGCCTCTATTTAGTCATTTGAGAATAGTGAAGATTTTCAAATTTAAGGCCACCTGAGGGTGTCTACCATCTGTCTCAACCCAGAAAATACATCTGGTTTGGCCAAAGTTCAACCCAAAGTCTTGGATTTGGTAGTTCTTGTGAAAATACCCATATCCTCTTGGGGACAGGAGGTGACTATGAACTCCGGGCTCATGACTGCCAGTTTCCTTTTACTTCCCCTGCAGGCAAAGCTGGGGACCAATGTTGCTCACCATGGTGAAGCGTTCCCTGCAGCAGACCATACAGATGCTCTCACTCTCGTCGGGCACCCACTGATGCCTGCCGGGGGGTGCTGCTGGAGGGACAAACTCCGGTGGGGGCTGACTCTCTGGGAAGCTCCTCTCCCTTGGACTGGGGGAATGTATAGTGGAGACACCTGGGAGTCAGATCCGAAGTGAGAGGAAAAGGTGATCAATAGTCCAGCTAATAAATGAGGAAGGAATGAGGAAATCAGAATTTCACCCTGTTTCAAAACCCAACTGCAATAATATATCCAGCTAGCGGTCATTAATGGCTGACTGCATCATGAGAGGGACACCTGGACACCGTGTGCCTCCTGATGGAAGGCACACAAGCACTTATCAAATATACTTACCAAAAATATTAAGCCTGAATCATATCAACCTTCTAGATCTATCAACCAGTGTACTGGATATAAAGAGGACTGAGACCCAGACTGCTGGGTGGCCATCAGTGGAATCTAGCATGTGGGAAGTTCTATAGGACAAATGAGCTAGTTTCCTCTGTAGATGAAAAAGAGGTAGTAGAACCTATTGATTAAAAGAGACCTGAGAGATATTTCAGCTAAATGCCACATGTGGACATCATTTAGATTTTGATTCTAGAAAAACCAATTCTAGAAATATATTAATGAGAAAACTGGGGAAATGTGAACACTGACTAGATAACTGGTAATAATAAAAAATCATTCATTTTTTTTTTAGGTGTGATGATGATATTATGCTTTTGTTTTGTATATATCCTTATCTTCTAGAGATATATACTGATACATTTTTTTTTTAAGATTTTATTTATTTATTTGACAGAGATCACAAGTTGGCGGAGAGGCAGGCAGAGAGAGAGGGGGAAGCAGAGAGCCTGTTGAGCAGAGAGCCTGATGCAGGGCTCGATTCCCTGCTAATACAGGGTTTGCAGAGATTTTACAGAAATAGGACTACAAATGATGAGAATCGATTGTTAAATTTTCTTGGATATAAAAAGCTGGAATGAACCAAGAAAAACAGTAAGAGTATCATAACTAGAAGTGAAAAAAGAGGCAAAAGAAAGTCAAAATCAGGCAAGTTTGAACTAAACTACAGATTAAGTCTCAGAACCTGTTCTTACCAGGAGCCGCAGCGGCAGAGAACTCTGCTGATGGGGATCTAGACAAGGTCTCGAGGTCTGAAGTCTGACCGACTTCTGGGAGGTGAGTCACAGAATCTGGAAAGAGGGAAAATGTTGACAAAATACCATCCTACAATAAGCATCTTTACTCATTCTGCTAGGCCTTTAATTTAAAGCACTGTTGCTCTGCTGATTGTCATTCCATGATTGTACCAAGTGTACAAAGCATGGCAGAGGTACTTCCAAGGTAACAGAAAGCATGCTTCTTCAACTTCTCAAAAAGCAAACTATGTTTAGATGCATGAAATAATGAAGTAGCTGTTAGGATTTCACAAAATAAAGCTAAAAATGCCCAAGGGAAGTAGAAGACATTGAAATGATGGCCCTGGAGGGTAGAGAGTAAGAAAAACAAAAAGCTGTCTGGGAACATCAGCCTACATTTATTTCATTTTCTTCATTCTGGAAGAGGCTTGACTCACGTAGTAGGGGGATCTGATGTGCTCCTGGAAGAGCACATTCCCTCAGTACAGAATGATAGTAGGTAAGAGTCCACTGTGCCAAAGCCAGACAGAGACCATGCTCAGCATGCTTGGTTTCCCAAATCTTTATGTTTGCACAGTGGTAAACTACCATACTTTAATTTTGGTTACCCTGCCACTTCCTCCAGGGCCAAGAGGTCTCCTGCATAGCAAAGAGCTATCTCTCTGGAAGGGTATTCCTTTTACTCTTGATCAACTCAAAATAATAAGAGAAGACAAATTATAACTAAGGATGCACTATGATGTTTTCTCCTCTAGCTGGAGGCCCCATTAGGATGTTGGCAGTTACCTGATCGTTTCTCTCTCAGAGAGTATGGGAAGTCCAAGGCTTTTCCTGCATATCTGGAGAGCAGTGAGTCAACGTCATCCATGGTGAAGCCAATCTCCTGCCCAGCCAGCAGCTGGTGCAGTGTCTGCACAGCCACAGTGGCCCAATCCACTTTCATGTTCATGAGTAGCTGCTCCAGCATGAGGAGGGGGTTAGAGGACAAGTGGGAGTAGCTGGCCCGGTGTGGTTCAGGTAGGGTCAGCAGAACCTGTTTGGAGGGTAGACCCATAGATTAAAGAAAACAGTACACACATTTCAGAAGAAATCCAAGGTTCTTACTGGGAGGGAGAAGGGGATCAGGGACCAAAGGTAGACGACCAGCTACCAGGGCTGGGGAGCAGGCTTTCAGGAAGCAAGCCTGAAGTCCTATTTCAATCTTCCAGGAGGCAAGCAACAAGTACTTCAGGTACATTTTACCTAGATGAAAGGTTGGCTAACTTCCTCTGTAAGGGGTCAGATAATTCGTATTTTAGGCTTTATGGGCCATGAAGTCTCTGTGGCAACTACTCAGCTCTGCCAGTGTGGTGTGAAAGTAGCCATAGGCCATATGAAAGTAAACGAGTGCACAAACTTATATTAAAAACTATCTGGGGGCGCCTCAGTGGCTCAGTGGGTTAAAGCCTCTGCCTTCAGCTCGGGTCGTGATCCCAGGGTCCTGGGATCGAGCCCTGCATCGGGCTCTCTGCTCAGTGGGGAGCCTGCTTCCTCCTCTTTCTCTGCCTGCTTCTCTGCCTACTTGTGATCTCTATCAAATAAATAAATAAAATCTTAAAAAAAAAAATCCGATTCACAAAAGCAGGCTGAGGACTGGATTTGGCCCACAGGTGGCACCTCCAAGTATAGCTGAACTCTACCTGATCTTAAAGCCACTACTTTAACCATCTGAGGCTTATTAGAATGAGCAACATAAAGTAGTATTAGTAGGGTGCCTGAACCTAGCACCTCCAGTGTCCTACAGGTAAATGATGTCTCTATACTCCTAGAGACTGTTATCACTAGGCTTGAAATATGTTCACTGGTTCTGCTCATTGCCAATTTTCAAGGATTCCCCCTATTTAGTTATAGTGCATCAAAAAACAAAAAAGGGCATTTTCTTTAGGAATATTTTATGTAGTAGAACTCTTAACAAGTGGGCCGGTACTCATATTGACGGTTCTCCCAGCACTCATCTATTCATGGGGCAAGTTCCATACTTATTGAGTGAAAAGACATGACTGCCAATCAGAATCATCAGAACAGTGTCCGAGGGCCCTAATTCTCCCCAACCCCCCTCTTTTCCAGATTACTTCTTCTAGCTTGTAATTTCTTCTGTTAGTGTCTCCAAGGTTACACATCAAAGGTAAGAACCTCATTACCTAGAGAATTAACTCTTTTCTTTAGCAAGACAAGGTTATTAAGCAGTAGTTTGATATCCTTCCTCAGAATCTCTTTGGAAGATAGCCAGGCCCTGTCCCAAGAGATTCAGTTTTTTTTTTTTTTTTAAATTAACATATAATGTATTATTTGTTTCAGGGGTACAGTTCTGTGATTCATCAATCTTATACAATTCACAGTACTTACATGTAAGTACCCAGCCACCCCATCGCCCCCACCTCCTTCCCCTTCAGCAACCCTTTGTTTGTTTGTTTCCTGTGATGAGAGTTTCAGTTTTAATTGATCTGGGGTAAAGGTTAACGATTTTTTTTAAAGTCCAGGTGATTCTACTCTGCAGTCTGCATTAAGAACAACGATCTAGCAGATACCAGGGAAACCACAAAGGGAACTTAAAAGGGCCACTTAGAACTCACTTTGGAGACAAGGTAGTAAGAGAATGACAACTCCTAAGGGATGCAGGAGTGGGCTCCTGGATAAAGGTTTTATATAGCATAGGTCAAGAATGGCAAGTGTCTAGGAGAAGAGCCACTGAAAGGTTAAGTTCTGAAGCAGGAGCTGGGCCAGCGGTCTCTCCCCAAGGCATGCCTTTCCAACTCCCCCCTTCCTTCCTGACCTTGGATCCCATGTACAGTGCCTGGATTTCACGGTGTCGGACAGCAGTCAGTTCTCCGTAGAAATGTGTGGTGAGGTAGTTGGCCAGGAAGTGAGAAGCGGCCAAGCTAGGATGCTGGTCGAGGGATTGCTCTGTGACCTCAAGGCACATTGTGGGATCAGGAATTCTTCGCAGGAGCTGTTGTAGGAGAAGGGTAGAGGAGAAAGGTAAGGCTCATAAAGAACTCAGTCCAGCCTTATTTTATTTGGGAATGGAACATTTAGGTTTATTAATCTTGGACTAATCCCTTCTCTGCACTCTCTCTTTCACCACCCCTATAGCTTCACAAATGATGACTGTGACCAGAGTTCAGCAGAATCCTGAACATGGCTGACCATCTCGCATGAAAGACAGGGCTGGGCACCTTCCACTGAAGATGACTATGATCTTCTTGAGGCTAAGAAGGACTCCCGAAGGACACGAAGTGGCAGATCTGAGATCGCAAGTGCTTTGCGTGGTATTTAGCATGAACAAAGCCTTCTGATTTGACTAACCTTTTTGTCTTATTCCAAAAGAAAAATGGCAAGAGATGGACGCTTACTTGCAGAGCCTTTTCATGATCTCCTCTTTCTAGAAGGTGGAGAAGATGCTTTTGATGTAGGCTGACTAAATGCTCTCTTGGAATAGGGTAGAGGTCGCCCCACTCCTCACACAGTCCATATTCCTGGAAGCAAATACACATGGCTTCAATCCCTTTGAATCATTGACTTTGTCACATCCAGCTTTTGACTGATTTCTCTCAGCAGTCTTGAGTCTGCTGAAGCCCCAGGAAAGTTTGGATAAGTGGTGATGGGAACTTCGCTCTAGGATTAAAGTGGGCTTGTAAACTCAAAGGACTAGAGTGGCAACGGAGTTATATAAATGATCAAAGTAGGTTGCTGATTAATGGTATCAATTTTCTCTGAGATCTAACACAAAAAAGATATAGATGACATGAAGTGACTGACACCTTGTGTTAGTCCTGGGGAGATATTAAGAAAGTAGGGAGGACTAAGACTGTCCAAAGGAGAAAGTGCTGAGTAATGGATAGAATTGTTCAATCAGTATATAGTACAATGAAACTACTATATCACTAAATGTCAATTATATTAGAATTAAAGAACAAAACACAAAGGAGAGAGTGCGCACTCAGCTCTTATTGTTGTCATGTGAATGTGCAAGCCCAGGGTTGCCAAACATCAAAAAAAAAAAACAATAATTTTTTTTTTTAAATCAAAACCTTTCCTATTTTAAAATGTTGGCAATGAAGTTAACATGAAAAAATAAAAATGTGGCAGACCAAAACTGCAAGGGTCAAACATACATGCTGGGCGTTAGATTCTGTCCATGTCCCTGTTTGCTACTCCTCACCCCCAATCTGTGAACCTTGGATTAAAGTTTTAGAGAATGGAATTCCCAAGGCTTTGCCCAAGTATTTTAATATGGTGTCTCCGGGAATGCTCTCCCCACAACTCTGACTGGGGCCACCTTGTTTAAGATGTTTCTTTGTTTCTCAGGCTACATCAGGTGCCCTGCCTGTGCTCCCACCACAGTCTGGGTTTACTCCTGTCAGTTGGTATATCGCAATCGTCTAGGGATGTATGTCACATCACCCCTCTTCCCAAAATGTGAGCTGTACAAGGTCAAGGACTAAGTTTAGTTATCTTTGTTTCACCACTATCTACTACAGTGGCAAATAAGAGATGGTCAATAAAGGTTTCTTCGATGCATGAACATCTGAATGAGTACATCCACATTTTGAACTGTGGTATACGAGCTCGTTAAAGAATAAATAAAATGTTTGGCATTCAAATGTTCAATAAACATATGAAAAGACATTTTCATATGTCATAATCAAGGTTATTAGTAATCATGGGAATGTAAATTCGAGCATGAGATACCATTCTACTGGCACAGAGGGCAAAGTTGGACAATACCATATCCTTATGGCATTTGGTAAGAGGAACTGCAAGTGGTCTACTGAGCTTAAGAGCAATTTGTCATGTCTCAGTAAAGGTGAGGATGCTCACGCCCAGTGATTCCACAATTCCACCAGTAGATCTATAGTCTGTATCAGCGTACAGAGCGTAGGGTGATAGTACAAATGCATCCATTGCATTACTCGCCACACTTCTCCCTCTGTTAGTAAATTTTACACACACAAAAAGAAAAAAGAATGTGGACACTGATACATGGAAAGGGGTCTACAGTCAGGTAGGGAGTTGTAACTCTTGAGAAAGGGAAAAAGGGGGAATACCACTCAGGAAAATAGTACCTTTGCTTCCAGAATCATGTTCATGACAGTTGATGGGTCCTCAATGCAACAGTTCCTCAGGCTCTGCCAGTCACACCACACTGGGGTAGACTGCAAACCCAGAATCTAAGGAAAGATAGGAAGAGCTATTAAACCACACTTCAGCTTCCCCCTCTATGAACATTCAAACTCATCAGAGTTTCAGGGATGGACCACCCCTAAGTTTCTGTCCCAATGTTAAGCTGTCAAAACTTGCCAGGAGAGAGGAAGAATGAAAGCAAATGGAAAAATCAGCATAAATTTTTATACTTGCTATGCAGCCATACCACCGAAATCTATCTCCCTGGGTCTCTTATCTTGAATATAACACACATCCTGAAATAATCTTTCATTTTCAAACTGTCATGTCTATGCAGCCTTTCAAAATGGATCTTGACATTTAAAACAATCTTTAAAAATGACACAATAAAGATTAAGATCTGTGGGGCGCCTGGGTGGCTCAGTGGATTAAGCCGCTGCCTTCGGCTCAGGTCATGATCTCAGGGTCCTGGGATCGAGTCCCGCATCGGGCTCTCTGCTCGGCGGGGAGCCTGCTTCCCTCTCTCTCTCTCTCTGGCTGCCTGTCTACTTGTGATTTCTCTCTGTCAAATAAATAAATCTTAAAAAAAAAAAAAAAAAAAAAAAAAGATTAAGATCTGTAAGAACTCTTGAAAAACAAGGAACACGTAACAGACATAAAACATGCACAAAACTCAAGTACACATGTGAAACAGGCTTTGCAGACTGTTACTACTATCCTTGTTTGATGCACACATATTTAAAATTACAAAAGGAAAATAACAGGAAATAGAGGTAAGGTCTCTTTTCATTGTTCACCCAAGAACAGAAGCCAGATGCAGGACAAAAGCCAGGCCCAGATCATCTGTTTCTTAAAGTCCAGCATCACATGAGAAGAGGCTGGAGTTGGTAATATGGTGGGAAGCCTATTTCCTTCTTCTTGATGCTGGAAACCATACCTTCTGATACACCCGCAGCTCTGCCAGCTTTCTCTGTAGCTCACACTTCAGTCCGTCTTGGACAGTTGTATCCGAGATGCAGTATGCCAAGATCTCCAAGCACCACTCCAGGGGCCACCTGTCCACAAGCTGTAGGGTTAACCGACTTCGCAGAGATGCGTCCTTCACAGGGAACAGGAACTGCCAACCTTCTTTGTCTACAAGACAAAAAGATGTCCAGAGGTAGCAAGCTTGGCACAAGAAGAGCTCAAAAGTCCAGGCTACTCCTTAAGAGAAGGGCTTTGTTCAATTTCATAAAACAGGAGCTTGGATCCTTAAGATCCTTCTGACCTTAATTCATTTTTATACTTAGAGCCATTATATGAAAAGGAGAAATGTTATATGCCCTCATGTTTCTCTTTTTGCAAACTTAATCACAGTCATGAGACTTTCTGAAAAGAGAGAGAAAAGGAGACAGGAGAGGAAGAAAAAGGAAGAAAGGGAGAAGAAAGGAATGAAGGAAGAAGAGACAGAAGAACAGATGAAGCTCTCCACGTTTTGTGATAGCATTGGGTCAGACTCAGACTGTAGGTAGAACTTTGGGTGTTCCCTGCAGTTTCTGCCCTGTGTCATACAGAACTCTTCAAAGTTATTTCAGGTAAACCAGTATGACCCCCTCCATGCCCTCTGTCATAATTACTCAGTAGATCTTTCTCTCCTACACCCATTTCACAGATCTGACTCAAAACAGTTAAGACTGCACAGCCAGTCACTGGATTTCTCCATCTTCTCCTGGAGGGATTTTCTCCTTTCTGCAGGGCAGTTAAGCCCCTGCCTGAGAAGCCATTTCCTATGGCATGTCCAACTCTTGTCCCCGCTCAGTGGAGTGTTACTGGTCATTGCTCTCAACTCCCTTAAAAGCTCTTTGGGAGCTTTCATTTATTTTTTTCAGTGCAAAAAGGTGGTTTTATTAAAGCATGGGGACAGGGCCTGGCAGCAGAAAGAGATGTCTCATTGGGAGCTTTTAAAATAGGGGTAGTCAAACAGGCCCACAGTCTCTCTCTCTCTCTCTCTTTTTTTTAAGATTTTATTTTTAAGTAATCTCTATACCCAACATGGGGTTTAAACTCACAACCCCGAGGTCAAGAGTTGCATGCTCCACTGAGGGAGCCAACCAGGAGCCCCCAGTCTGTTTTTATGTATAAAGTTGTGTTAGAATACATCCACACTCATTTGTTTATTTATTATCTCTGGCTGCTTTCATGTTCTAATGGCAGAGTTGAGTAGTTGCAACCGAGATTGTATCATCTCCAAAGCCCTTTAGAAAGAGTTTGTTGGCTCCTGTTTTATTTTTTTATTTTTTATTTTTTTTAAAGATTTTATTTGATAGAGAGAAATCACAAGTAGACAGAGAGGCAGACAGAGAGAGAGAGGGGAAGCAGGCTCCCTGCTGAGCAGAGAGCCCGATGAGGGACTCGACCCCAGGACCCTGAGATCATGACCTGAGCCGAAGGCAGTGGCTTAACCCACTGAGCCACCCAGGTGGCTCCTGTTTTAAAGTCAACATTCGCCTGAATTCCAGCTTGGGCTTCTGGGGGTTAGGCTCAGATATCTGTACTTTAAAAGAATTTTCCAATGATTCTGGTATGCAGTGTTGAGGATACTGGCTATGAGTGCCTGTCCTGAAGTTAGATGGAGGGTGCCTGGATGGCTCAGTCAGTTAAACAGCTGCCTTTTGCTCAGGATTGAGTCCCACATCGGGCTCCCCGCTTTGACAGGAGTCTGTTTCTCCCTCTCCCTCTGCCTCTGCCCCTCCCCACTACCCCTGCTCTCTCTCTCGCATGTGTGTGCTCTCTCAAACAAACAAATAAATAAAGTTAGATGGAGTGGGGTTCTAAGCTCTGCTCCAGCACTTACTATCCTGGGCAAGTTTCCTATTCTCTGAGCCTCAGTTTCCTTTTAATATGATAAGATTACGGTGGTAGCTTTCTCTAGAGTTATTGGGATCAAATGCAATGACACACTCATTGAAAGCTCAACATTATTAGCACCAAGGAAGGGGGAGGCACAGCCTTCTGCTCACCACATGCCGCGGCACAGCTCAGAACTGCATCTTTTATGTTGCTCAAGTCGTCCACGTCTCGCCCATATGCTTCTGTGAGCTGAAGGGCTCGGGTCCAATCTCTGGCTACCAGGGCTTCCTCGAAGGCCTCTGTGAGCACTTGTAGGGCAGTGGGAGAGTGTAGGCCCAGGAGGACAGTAGAGAGACTGGCCCGGCCACAGAGACTCGCTGCCAGGCTCTGCCCTTGCTCGGTGGACCGTCGTAGTGGCTCCCAGGCAGCCAGGAGGGAGGCCCTGAGCACAGGGAACTGTTCTAGGAGGCGCTCACACTCCTGAGCTACCTGCTCTGCACTCAGAGGCACCTCCCTGCGGCCACGAAACTCCTTCCACGACAAGCTGGGCTTGGTGAGCTTTGGCCCCTGGGAAGCCCCCAGACAGGCCAC
Source organism: Mustela nigripes (assembly GCF_022355385.1). Lineage (NCBI taxonomy): Eukaryota > Metazoa > Chordata > Mammalia > Carnivora > Mustelidae > Mustela > Mustela nigripes. The sequence continues at coordinate 112,596,604 of NC_081569.1, forward strand.
TAGGGCTAGCAGCTTTGAACGGGACTTAAGGAAGGCCAAGGCAGAGGACGTAAGGGCTGGGAGTGATGACTCCCTTGGGGAGGAGCGGGGCTTTCTCTCCACTGTGGAATTCCCAGTTGGCTTCGGTGAGCCCAGTGTAGAAAGTGGGAGGTCTTCCAGGCACTGGGAGGTATGGAGCCGGACCAGGACGCCCAGGTGCGTCAGAAGGGATGATGTCTGCTGGTTTTGCCGGGAAGAGCAAAGGGCAAGAGGCTCACAGCAGCAGTTCACGATGACTTTCGGCACACTCAGGCTGAGCCCCTCTCGGGCCAGAAGGGCTGCTAGCCTGCAGGGAGAGAAGCAGAGGAGGCACAAAACCTGAGCGCACAGGCTTATTACCCAAGCTCGGAATTCATTTGTTTATACAATCAAATGTAAATGTAGACTCTTTAATTGTTACTCTTAACTCTCTCTCTTTTCTCCCCACACGAATGGCAGCCTATCAGACACCCTGCTCTGCTCTCGATTTCTCACTTGGTATTCTATCTGGGAGATCTGTCCACATCCCTCTACAGAGAGACCCCCTCATTCATGTTTATATCTACATAGTACTCCATTATGTGTTGAGCCATAATTTAATTAGTCTTCTATTACTGAACAGTGGATATTGCTTACCTGCTTCTATTACATATAAGACTAGAACAAAATGACTTTGTATATATATAATTTTTTCACGGGTCAGGAAAGCCACAGGGTACATTCCCCCATATGGATTGCTAAATCAAAGGGTATACAAATTTGTTTTTTTAAATAAATATGGACAATCTGTCTTCCCACAGTGGTTGTACCAATTTATACCTCACCAGCAGTCTTTGAGAAGGCTTGTTTTTCTATAGTGTGCCAACTAATGAGTTATCCAATTTTTGGATTTTTCCTTATTCCTAAGTGAAGATTCATCCCTTAAATTTTATGCTTGTAATACAAATGTTGGTAGAGGTGGTGAAACAGAAAGAAATGAGGCAGACTGAAATTGAATTTTAATGTAACAAGAGTAAACAAAAATTAAGGGAAAAGTCTGAAAGAAATCCATACTCTCTGTACTGAACTCAAGCACAACCCCACTTAGCCCTGGCATTCCTTAATGAAACGAAAACAGTTTTAAGAAGGCCCATCCGTGCTTAAGTCCCACAGAGTAGTTCCTACCTGTCTGGTGGAACTTGTCGCTCAAGTAGGAGGTGTGACACAAGTTGGGAAGAGCTCTGTTGCAGAAGAACAAATGGATTTCCCACCTTGACCTCCACGTGATCTGCAAAGATAAAGTGACTTTTGTTTTTACCACTGACCAGAACAGCTCAGAGCCCTGTTCCCCAGAATTAATAAAAAAAGGGTAACGTCAAAATGAAGACTACACTGAGGGGTACCTGAGTGGCTCAGTTGGTTAAATGTGTGCCTTGGCTCAGGTCATGATCTCAGGGTCCTGGAATGGAGCCCTGAGACTAGGCGGGGAGCTTCCTTCTCCCTCTCCCTGCCATCCCTGCTCATGCTCTCTCTCTCACTCTGCTCTCTCTCAAATTAAAACAAACAAACAAAAAAACCTTAGGAAAAAAAAAAGAGTACATTGAGAGCCCTTCTGTTGATATTTTCTATGTAAAGGGTATTCTTGAGAGGACCCTGATTGCAAGTTTACAACTTATTATGCTCTAAAGACTTCCAACCACAGCACAGACTTCAGTGGGTAGGTCTAGCCACAAATAGCTCATCCTGCTCTCTTTACCATGACTAAAGTACAGGCAACACTTGCTCTGTGGACTGAGATAAGAACCTGGCCCTCGAATTACAGCTTGATCCTCTCCGGGTCCTGAAATCCATGACGGTCTGAGAGAGGTATTTTTTGTCATTAATGCAATCAGAATTTACTGAGTACTCCCATGTGCTATACAGTTGTACTGGGCAGTGGGGAGACAAGGATAACTAAAACACACAGATAAGTAAGAGTGGACTCTATAAATCTAGTGTTCGTGGCTACTGCTGTACCCACAACCTCTCTCTCTCTCTCTCTTTTTTTAAGAGAAGGGTCAGGGGTGAGCAGAGGGAGAGAGAGAATCTCGGCAGGATCCATGCCCAGTGTGAAGCCCAGTGTGAAGCCCAGCGTGAAGCCCAGTGTGGGGCTCGAACTCACAATGCTCAGATCGTGACCTGAGCCGAAACCAAGAGCCGGACACCCAACCAACCGAGTCACACAGGCGCCCCAGTACCCAGAACCTCTTTTGTTGTGCACCCTTCCTCTTCCCTGCTCTAAACATTGGGCCAGTCATGACTTCATCTCCTCTTCCTTGTGACTCACCAGGCTCAGAGCTCAAGCTCCGAAGGAGAACTGCAGCCATGGTGCTGCAGTAACTGAAAAAGGTGCCCATGTAGTTGGTCTGCCTACTGCCTGCTGGGGTGTGCTTGTCCAAGTTCTTCTGGAGGAGCTGAGTCTGGATGTGCACAGGGTGGGCCTCAGCCTCTGGAGCTTTCTGGGCTGCCTGCTCCACCAGCGAGGACAGTGGAGTACTCCTGGGCTCTGGAAGGAGTTATGACAGGAGAAGGGGTGGAAGCATTAGTCTCTGCTTCTGGCACTGATCAACAGGGCCTTCGTTAGCTTAAGTGCTACACTTACAAGGTAGCTATAAAATCCTATACTGGTTGCCTGTACGAGTGATTCTTAGCCAGGAAACCTTTGAGTATAGAAAAATCGGGGTGGAGAGTCCTGTTTTCACCCCAGTGTCTTTGGGGTGGAATGGCTCTGTGGAGAACATGGTCATCTTTTAGCGAAGGTTGATCATTATTTACTAAGTACCTTCTGGGTGTATTCCTCATTAAAAGTCAGGAAAATGTATTAGCTAATGGAGCATGAAGCATCCCTTCACTGGAGTAGGGGAGAATCAGGTGGAGTTAACACTGGAGTAGGGGAGAATCAGGTGGAGTTAACATGTCAGAGGCTCGCTCTGACGAACGAGGGGGCCGCAAGAGCCCAGTCCTGGAGTGCTCAGACTCTGCTCTAAAGTGCTCCTTCACTCCTGGCTCTTTCCTCTCCCTTAGTCAGCCCTCATCTGCTGCCACGCAGTTGGGCCCATACCTGGCAGCTGTAGTGCCTCTCTCAGGGACTGGAGGACCTGATCCAGCTGCTGCGAGAGGGTGGCACGGCTGGCCACACAGTCCTCGGTGAGGCTGGGCCAGCACAGCTGAAGCAGCTCAGCCACGCTGCACCGCGGAGGGCCCGCTCCTTTTTCTTCTATGCTCTCTGTGGGAAGCAAATGAGAAGAGTGAACTCTGATGCAGACCTAATGTTCCACACCTAGGAATCAAGAGAAAAAGGGAGAAATGCAGCTCACCCGGTTTAGTTTGTCCGGTTGATGTAAGTGGGTAATTGAGGATCTTACTGATTTGCTGAAGAACAACTGGAAAACCTCGAATGCCATCAGCATTGAGAACCACGTGGTCTAGCCGTCGACCTAGAAACGGATCGAAGGAAGAGGGAATGCAGGACAAAATCAGGCACTTTCAAAGATTGATACTCAGTCCTGTATTTACTTACAAAATTTTATCTTCTCCAGGGTTAGGGAGGAAATATATGCTCTGTCGTTCTGGGTGAAAACCAGTTTACCTGGCTTATTCCATGCCTGAGGTTCCAGAGTGACCTTCAGCATGATGCCTCCACTGTCAACAGCAGCAGACCCAGCACCTAAGGCACTCCATTGGAACTGCTGTCCCAGGCCAATCACTTCTTGTGAATTTGCCTTGGTCATGCCTTCAGCTGAGAACCGGAGCTGGGATCATATCTGTCTTCTCTCTTTGCTTAAAGTGGCATCTTGACACCCTGACTAGACTGAACAACTCTATGGATAAAGATTATTCCTTATATCTCTCTTGTACCCTCTACACTTCAGATAATCTGGAAATATAGTAGGTACTAAATTAATTCCTAACTGATTGACATGAAACTATCTCAGCTATTAACATTCTGAGTAATACCTCCTTTCATTTTCAAGTAGGAGTACTAGGAGAGAGGGAGGGAAATTGTGTGATAAAAACAGCATTGCACATGCCACAGCAGACTTTCTTAGAAAGATGATGTGAACATTAAAGGACATTTTAACCAACAGCTCAGAAGTGATTTGCAGGGGTGTGCAGAAAAGAGGTACCACAGCAGGCCTATGATCACTATCCTTTGAAAGTCTTGCTTGCAAACTTGCTGTTGGTTGGCAGCTGCAAATATTGACTGGTAAATGGTTTCTGACATGGCTATAAAATGAGCCAAAGAACATCTGCTTTCCTTTTGAGAGTCTAGAATTTTGGTACATGTGGGGCAGAGATGGCGCCCCATAAAAGCCTTGGGCGTTGAGTCTCTAATGAGCACCCTCGTACACACTTGTCACAACTACCGTTGGAGGAATTAAGCTCAGCCTGTGTGACTCCACAGGGAGAAGACTCTAGCAAGCTGTGCCTGGTTTCCTTCAGACTTTATCCCATGAGCCTTTTCCCTTTGCTGATTTTGCTGCATATCTTTTTGCTGAAATAAATTTCAGCCATGAGTATGACTATATGCTGAGTTCTATAACTTCTAATGAATCACTGAGCCTAGGACTGGCTATCCTGTCATGACCTATTCACCGTTCTTCTCTTCATATTACTGATACAGGGGTGCTGTTTCCAATGTTTGGTGAGTGTATCAAGGATGCGTAGAATGGAACTTTGCCTAATCCTTTCTTCATATTTTTCTACCTTCATATACTAGATTCCTCCAAGAATTCCATATATACATTCTGGGACATTATTAACCTCAAGATATAATCCTCCCTCTAGCTGTGATCCATGAACAATTCCCTTATGCCGCATTTACAAATTCAAGACTGTTCTGGGTTTTAGGTTACATGGGGTTCATTCTGGCATTCATTCTGGCAGTCTAAAGGCACAATTTCCATTTATACAATTTCTTTTTCTTTTTCTTTTTCTTTTTAAAGATTTATTTATTTATTTGACAGAGAGAGAGATCACAAGTAGGCAGAGAGGCAGGCAGAGAGAGAGAGAGAGGAGGAAGCAGGCTCCCTGCCGAGGAGAGAGCCCGATGTGGGACTCGATTCCAGGACCCTGAGATCATGACCCGAGCCAAAGGCAGCGGCCTAACCCACTGAGCCACCCAGGCGCCCCATCCATTTATACAATTTCTAAAAAAAGATTTTATTTATTTATTTAACAGAGAGAGAGAGATCACAAGTAGACCGAGAGGGAGGGAGAAGCAGACTCCCCGCTGAGCAGAGAGCCCGATGTGGGGCTCGATCCCAGGACCCCGAGATCACGATCTGAGCCAAAGGCAGAGGCCCAACCCACTGGGCTACCCAGGCGCTCCACCATTTATACAATTTTTGAATATGTATTTCGTCTTTGAATTTACCTATAATTTCCCTAAATGAGTGCAGATTGCCAAGTCTATTAAAAAGATAAGTGTCTCAGACTATATTTAAACCACCAGACTAGACATGAGGAAGTTAACTAATACTCCTTCTCCCTGTCTCCAGTCAGTATTTTCTTCTTATGCATCTCAGAAACCCATCCCCTCATTGGAGAATTAGGAATAAAGCTGAAGAAGCACACTCACCCCGGCTCTCAAGGCTAATGTTCAGACGTCGTTCAGCTGTTTCCAAGAGCTGCTTACAGGTTTTCCAGAGCTGGCACTGAGAGCAAGCAAGATCAAATGCAGCCATGGCAGGGGGACTGAGGTCTTCCAGAACTTCTCTCAGGGGAGCAGTGGGCTCCACCAGGGAATTGCTTATCCAGAAGTCCTCCTGGAGCGTGGGGATGGGTTCTCCAGACGTGCTGAGTAACTTGTCAGTCACATCAGAGATGGAGTAAAATACCATCCCTGGACACCCAGAGGTGGAATAAAAAGCAAGAGGTTAACATGATTCTCACTACTTTCATTCTGAAAACTAGTTACCTAAAAAAAAAAAAAAAAGTTTGAGATCCTTCCACACAAGATTATCTTCTGTATGTATTAGCACCATCATTACAGCCTGCTCTTATGGCCTCAAAACAACGTTATGAAAAGGCAGACCCAGAGAAACTCAAAGTGGTCAAGATGACTGGGGGCTTCTTCCTAATGGGATCTAAAGGTAGGCTGAGAAAGAATGAGGTGTATTTGTGTGTGCTAATCAGAAACAATCTCTAAAACACATTGCTAAAAAAAAACAGGTAGAAAAATGGGACTTACTGTTAAGAACGCATTTATATTACGAATAAAAAAGATATGCAGAAGAGGTATGGTGAATTTCTGGGAGAACGCAGAAGGAGCAATCTGTGATGGTAGTTGATGTGTGGAGCCTGGATGACTAAGAGATGTGGAAATGTGGGGCAGGATTCCACTTTCAAGAAATCATGAAAGGATGGGCTTTTGCAGTGCCATCCACGTTGGGCACTAACGCCTGTGAATCCTACACCATCAATGTTATACACAACTTCACTTTGAAGAAAAGTGAAGTGATATGTTTTATCCTGGAATAGCTACATAGGAAGGAAATAAACTCCCAACCATTTCCCAAGGCCCAAGCCAGTGGCCATCAGAACAGATGGGGGAAACAGCATTCACACCCTCCAGTTTAAACCCCACAGGACAAGCTGAATGGAGCAGCTCAAGTGGCAGGGATGGGACCACCAGGGTCAGGGAAGTTGGGCCACACCTAGAAATGGACTCTGTGTGTGTCAGCATTGCTATTTTTCAGGTGCTATGCCTACCCCCATGAGGAACCCATGATTTGCATGGCTGTTCCTTCACCCCCCAACCTCCCCTGCACCTGCTGCTGCAGCATTGCCAATGGCCTGTAGTGTGGAGCGGCCGCTGCCTGTTCTTCGAATGGTGCTGCTACCACCATCGGAATTCTGGTTTTCAATCTTGTGCTCTACCCGGGACAGCTCCTGGATCACCTCCTGGTAGCGCTCCATGAACATCAACTCCCCTGAGCTGGGTGAGGACTTCAGGTTGAACATGAACACCACCTGTCACAGGAAGAGGACGAGTGGGGGTTGTGTTGGGTCCGCTGAGTTAGGGAATCTAGAGATAGGAGATCTTGCCTAGCATTAGAGTATGGCTCTGAGACATACGCTTTGGAGGCTTGTGAGAGTACCTAATATTAGAAGAATAGATCAAATACAGAAATTATTCATAAAACTTGGCAAGAAAGCCTCTATGGCCCCCACAGAAAATAGGCAAAAGACGTGAATAGTTTCCAAGAAAAAATGCATATGACTAATTACATATGACTAATACATAGATGAAAAATGTTTTCCCTTACTAGTAATCCAGGAAATTTAAGTTAACATTAATACCATTCTGCATCTATCACAATGACAAAGTAAAAATAAACCATCATGGAGTGCTGGTAGGATGAACTGTTACAATCTTTTTTTGAAAAGCAATTTGACAATCTACAAAGCTTAAAAAATGCTTTTATTCTTTGACTTAGTAATTTTTATGAGAAACTCTCTTAAGGAAATAATTCAAAAGACTTAATGCTTGAAGGTGATAATCTACAAGGTTGAAAAGAACTGAATGTTGACTAGCAGGGAAATGGTCAAATGCACCTACTTGATCAGACTACTGTGAGGTCACTAAACCCAATGACAAGGCAAATGCAAAAAAGGTCCTAAATAAAGTTATAGATTCAACATAATTTTGGTTATATAAAAGTCATTCATAACTTGGAAAAGCATTGGCAGAAATATACTTTACCTTTAATATCGGTTGTTCTGGATAACAGGGTTAATACTTGTTAATGCATGACTTATTATATAACCAGGTTAAGAAAACAGGGATTTTTATTTAAAAAAAAAAAAAAAAAGGATCAAGGTCCCAGGAAAGGAAGAGGAGGCGAGGACTTTTAGGAATAAAGCCTTGGAGGGGGTAAGGTTGTGGGGGAGGAGGGTCCCAGCTGAATTCCTCTCAGAATTTGGGTGTAAAAAGGTTGGCAAGGGTCCTGTTCTCCCACAGAGGTTCAGAATTATTATCATTTAAGTCTGGGATCTAAAATGATTAGAGGAAGTTGAACAAAGATTCTTCTACCACCTAGATTTCTCCATTTATTTCTCAACAACTGAACGCGAATTAAAGAAAAATTCTGACCTATTTGTTAAGGGATCAGCACAAGTGTAATAAAAATATCAAGAGAATTTTAAAAACCAGAAGAGTAGGTTTTTATGCCATTAAATTTAAGCAATTTTTAGTAGAGGATTCTTGTTTCTCTTACAGCTTGTACATAAACCTCTTAACATTTCCATGAGGACAAGCAGATATTACACTTAACTCCAATTTTCAAATAAGGATATGCAATTTCTGAGAGTGTAAGAGTCTTTCTGACTTTTATTCCTTGTGCTTTTTCCTATAGAACATGATGAATATTCTAGTTTGGTAGTCTCCTATACTTATATAGAATTAGCATTTTAGTTATTATTAAAAATTGTCTGCATCTGAGCCTTGGTGGCTCAGTTGTTAAGTATCTGCCTTTGGCTCAGGTTATGATACCAGGGTCCTGGGATCCAGTCCTGTATCGGCTTCCCTGCTCAATGGAAAGCCTGCTTCTTTCTCTGCCTCTGCCCCTGCTGGTGTTCCCTCTCTTGCTGTGTCTTTCTTTTCAAATAAATAAATAAAATCTTTTAAAAAAATTGCATTATTATTATTATTTTTTTTTTTTAAAGATTTTATTTATTTATCTGACAGAGAGAAACCACAAGTACACTGAGAGGCAGGCAGAGAGAGAGAGAAGGAAGCAGGCTCCCTGCTGAGCAGGGAGCCCGATGCGGGACTCGATCCCAGGACCCTGAGATCATGACCTGAGCCGAAGGCAGCGGCTCAACCCACTGAGCCACCCAGGCGCCCGCATCATTATTTTTAACTATATAAAATCACCTATGTGTTCCCAGAAGGAGTGTAAGGAAAGACACAAAAATATTTCACTATTTTGAAGTGATAAAATTGTGGCTAAATATTTTATCTTGTTGAAACACTGTTTCTGTTAAGAAACGATTCAATAGCTTAAATCTCCAGGATTAATCTTGAAATCCACAGTGCTAAGGACTGGGCCTTGAACATGGAAACTCCCCCGTTGCTCCTGTTGGATTTGGTCCGTCAGGTGCTCCTGAGGCTCTGGTTGCACATGCATCTAGCTTTACTTGAGGCCCAGTGGGGCCTGGACAGCCATGGGCTGTGTTTTCCTTCCTAGAACAAGATATGGCCTGGGCGGCTAACACCCGCTACACAGGTGCTCCCCTTACCTGGTGGGCTTCGGCAAAGTTCCCCCGGAGGATGCAGGATGCCAGCAGTGACTCGGGTGGGGAGAACATCATGGGGATGAATGAACTTTGCGACTGGGGCTGCAACCGGCCATCCAGCTCATTCCTTCCAGACACAGCGTTCAGACTTCCCTCTGTTGGCACACAAGAATGTGGGGGCCAGGGAAGCAAAGAAACTGAGGAAAAACGTGACTGTTGGCACCTCCCACTAAACTCTTATCTTTAAGTTCTGTAAGTGGGGCTTAATTCTTCCTCAGTTGAAGAGCAAACCTATGCTAGTATCTTTGAATACAAGACTTAAGTACCATTTTAGGGTTAGTCAGCTGTTTCTCTCTGCTGATGGGTGACTCCATGATGGTGAGACACCCCTTCCCCCTTTCCTTGCTGAAATCTGCTTGGCCATCTACAGAACAACCTTTTTTTTTTTTTTTTTTCCAAATTGAGATATAATTGACATATAACATTATAATAGTTTTAGGTGAACAACAAAATGATTTATGTATATATTATGAAATGGTCAACCCATTAAGTTTAGTTAACATCCATCATTCATCACACCTAGTTACAAACTTTTTTTCCTTGTGATAATTTTTAAGATCTATTCTCTTAGCCACTTTCAAATATTCAATAGAGTTGTGTTAACTGTAGTTACCACACTGTGTATTATAGCCCCAGGACTTATTTATAACTGGAAGTTTATATCTCTTAGAACCAACCTTCTTGAATATAGGCATAAACTGCTCAGTCCAGGATTTTATACTGTGATGTAGGGCAACTCTCTATCAGGGAAAAGCTGCTTGAAGTTGGCTAATGTTTGGGAGCCTCATACCTGAAGTGCTTGTGCTCAGCTCACTACTTGTACTTTCCAGGGATGGGTTGGAACTTCTGTCCCGGCCATCTAAAGGTATTAGGAAGAAAAGAGAGAATCAACCCTCAACTCCTTACAGTGTACAAGCTGGGGAGGGAAGAGGTAGTGGTGGTGCTGAAGAGGTAGTGGCAGAGGGAGAGAGAGAGAGAGAATCTGAAGCAGGCTCCAGGTCAAGCACAGAGCTTGACTTGGGGCTCCACCTCAGGACCTTGACATCATGACCTGAGCTGAAATCAAAAGTCAGATGCTTAACTGACTGAGCCACCCAGGCATCCTGTCCACCTCTTTTTAAAGGCAATTTGGTAATATCCATGTATCTTTGACCTTGCTATTCTACTGCGAGGAACTTATTCTGTAGCTATATTCACACAGACACATATGTATGTAAGTAGATATGTATGTATACAGACATATATGTACAAGGTTTACTATAGCCTTGTTACTAATAGTAAAAAACAGAAACAATTTAAATGTGCACAAAAGAGTATACACAGCAGTGAAATACGAAGCAGGCCTTAAATTACAAGGAGAAAAAAGTAAGTTCTCAATACGTAGCATGACACATCTGTTGTATATATAAAAGAATATAAGTGAAAAAAGAAAAGCACAGTTCCCAACACATACAGTAAATATAGTTCGATGCATCTGTAAGCATAAAATCCGATATAACGGTTATATGTCATGAAAATTTCTGGAAAAAACTATTAGCAAGGTTACCTTAGGGGAGTGCGACTGGGATAATCTTAGATCCTAGATCCTAGATCCCTTATTCTTTGTTTGGACCATGTGTTTTATTTTAAAGAATCCTAGATAAGTGGCAGCATACCACTTGGCCTGGCACACAGGAATGAGGACTGGGGAGAACTCTTCAGAAGGTTACCTGGCCGGCTCTTTCTGGTCCTACGCCCCCTGCGGAGACTTGGATGTCCTGTGGCCATGGGCCGGTATCTTCGGGAAGGCTGCTCCTCTGAAACGGCAAACTCTGGGTCATATGAGAGTGTTCAGTTTTGATTTGACCCATCTCCTGGGAGGACAGGGAGGGGGAGATCTGGATTGGCTCTAGGAGATGGGTTTCTGACACTAGTTGCTATGGTGATAATGCCCTGAGTTAAGGTGTGACTCCCAGATATCAACTCACTCTCTCCCACATTCCTGGGATTTTTTTTCCCCTCCTCACTTTTGGGACCCACCGGCTCTCTTGTCTCCTCTCACCTGAGCTCTGGTTGCTTGTTACCACCTTGTATCTCCACTGGGCCTCCGAGAGAACTTTGGAAAACCGCTGCAGGCGGCTCTGCAGGCCATCTCTGCTTCCCGAGCAGCTCTGGCCTTCTAGCAGCTTTGGCTTCTCAGGGGGACTGTGGCTGTTGAGTTTATCCAGCTGCTCCTGCAGAAGCCTGAGGAAGGCCCCTATTGCAAATTCATCAGCCAGGAACCCGCTGATACCACTAGTAAAGTGCTTTAGGTCCAAAAAGCTGTGCCCATGGGGCCCTGGGGAACTGTCTTTTGGCTCTGTCTTTGGACAGCTTGGGATTGTATTAGCAAGGCTCCTGGGGACTCCCTGGCAACCCCGTTCTGACTTCCTCTCGGGTTGTGCTGCGTGCTGAGGGCTCTCTGATGGTGACCTCAAATCCAAGAGACCCTTCCCCTCAATGTCATCATCCTCAGCATAGTCCTCGGGTAGGTGAGGCTCTGGGTGAAGCTCGGCAGAGGTGATGAGAAGCAATGAGAAGATGTTTTCTAGAAGTTCCAGGCACAAGGCATCAGGAATACTGCACAGATACTGTTGACATCTTGCTAGGTATGTTGAGAAGAGATCTGAAGCACCTAGAGAAGCACGTATAAGAGAAGAGGCCAGAGAAAGAGAAGAGAGAAAATGTAAACATTAGAAATACTACTTGGCAGGGGCGCCTGGGTGGCTCAGGGGGTTGGAGCCCCTGCCTTCAGATCGGGTTGTGATTCCCAGGGTCCTGGGATCGAGCCCCGCATCAGGCTCTCTGCTCGGCAGGGAGCCTGCTTCCCCCTCTCTCTGCCTACCTCTCTGCCTACTTGTGATCTCTCTCTCTCTCTCTGTCAAATAAATAAATAAAATCTTAAAAAAAAAAAAAACACTACTTGGCAGACTCAAATATTCTCACAACTTTTTAAGTCCTTTATTTTTTAATGACTACGAGAAGCAGTTATAGGGAGAAGAATAAGAGACTATTCAGCCATATCTTTGCATGATTTGCAGATTTTGCTACCTTAATCAAGGGTACAGCTTACTGAACACTCATTATTTTGTTTCTGCTTTTAAATATTATTCCTCATCATCATAGGGGAAGAGGAAAAAAAAATAAAACAAGAAAAATCAGAGAGGGAGACAAACTGTAAGAGATTCTTTTTTTTTTTTTTTAAGATTTTATTTATTTATTTGATGGAGATCACAAGTAGGCAGAGAGGCAGGCGGGGCGGGGGGGAAGCAGGCTCCCTACAGAGCAGAGAGCCCGATGTGGGGCTCGATCCCAGGACCCTGGGACCATGACCCAAGCTGAAGGCAGAGGCCCCAACCCACTGAGCCACCCAGGTGCCCCGAGACTCTTAATCACAGTGAACAAACAGGGCTGCTGGAGAGGGACGGGCTAACTGGGTGATGGACATTATGGAGGGCACGTGAGGTAATGAGCACTGGGTGCTCTATAAGACTGAGGAATTATTCTGAAACCAATACATTATATGTCAACTGAATTTAAATTAAAAAAAAGGAGGAAAAATTTTAAAAAAATGTTTAAAAGACAAAACAGCAAAAAAACCATTATTCCTCATCTCTGACAAGCACTTCGTATTTCAGTTCCTAGAATGAAGGCAGCACAGAGATGCCTTATTCCTCAATTCTATTTTCATTCACTGTTACACTAAAGGGGATCAGGAGCTACCTAGATCTTTCAAGAAATACTCACTAGTCAGAAATTACCATGCTCACTGGTGAAGGTCTATTCCAAAGCCACATAGAAGATAACTGACTCTGGCCACAGATGGCAAGTTAAGGAATTACAAACTATTAAGAAAAAAGGAAGAGGGGGCACCTGGGTGGCTCAGTCAGTTAAATGTCTGCCTTCATCTCAGGTCATGGTCCTGGGGTCCTGAGATTGAGCCCCGCATTGGCTCTCTGCTCAGAGGAGAGCCTGCTTCTCTCTCCCTCTGCCTGCCGCTCTGCCTGCTTGTGCGCTCTCTCTCTCTCAAATAAATAAATAAAATCTTAAAAAAAAAAAAAAAACAAAGAAAGAGGATAAAACATGAGGTTCTTTCATAATGGAGGTTGTAACCCAGAACACTGACTTAGAGACCCACCTTGAAAAAAAAAATAGAACAGAAAAATAATTGAGAGGGTGCTCCATTTGGAAAGGTAAGTATTGTTTCTTAAAACTTAGTTTGTATATCTCTTACACAAACATATATATCTCACAAATTATATACCTAAGTGTAAACAGGAGTGTGATGTGAAATGCTATTTTCACTGTGGGTTGTAGTAAAAAAAAAAAAGCATTTGGAAAATACTGCACTAAGTGATCAGACTCCTATTAGAACTTAGGTAGTGTCTCCTCCACGTCCTTCTGATTCATGGAGGCCGACAAATGGATGAAATTACTCCTGGACATAAAAAACCCAAGGCCACCTCCCAATCCCATGAAGAACTCTGGGAAAGGCTTATGTCCGGGATGGGAAGGCAGGGAGAAATCTGTACCTGGGGAGGAGAGAGAATCATTTTCTGGCTCCGCAGCCATGGCTGGGTCCTCTGAAGGACTGTCTCTGCATTCCCGGCACTGGGAGTGCTGGTGTGAGTTCACACAGAGGGCATAGATGGCATACTTCATGGCACAGAAGCTCTGGTAGAGCGTCAGGTTCGGACACCGACTCAGGTGCTCAGGAACTGGGGCTCCAGCTGAATCTGAATGGTAGAGACATGGGCAGAACTTCAGTGTTGGGTCTCTCAGGCAGGAGTGCAGGATGGCTGAGGCAAAGACTCGCTGCTCTTCTGGCTCAGACTTCTCACCCTTTCTCCTTGCTGTCAGTTTGACCTGCGCCCCGTCTGGACCCTTTCTTCCATGCAACATCAACGTGCAGCCCCTGTTTCTTTTTCCCACCTGCCTCCGTTCTACATGGCTGTTTACTTACGGCCCTCATGGCTATTTAACAAGTCTCTGCCTCATATTTCTTAAAATATCCGTTTTCCTTTTTTAAGAAAATTAAAATGTCAAGTTAATATTTAGTCCACCTAGTGCCACATTATGTAGGAGACAAGGTTTAAAATGCATTTAGACTGAATAATGAGAGCAAAGGCAACAAAAAAGTTGCCTTTGTTAGAAATATTTGTTAGGAACAAATATTTAATGTTTAAGAAAGCACTGAAGCAGACATCAAGGTAAAAAACACAAACTCAGTTGAAATGCCCTGTACTTGTTTAATAATTTTTCATTAAAAATTTTGTTTTTGATTATCAGGAGAAAGGGGGGCACCATAATTTTTAAAGGGTCTCTAACATTTTAATCTGACCCTAATTCCTTCCATAGGAAAATATAACCTGCTTAAGCCATCTATATGCTGCCTATAAGAGACTCACTTCAGACCTAAAGACACCTGCAGATTGAAAATGAAGAGACAGAAAAACATTTACCTTCCAAATAAAAGTGAAAAGAAAGCTGGGGTAGCTATGTTTATATCCAATGAAATAGACTTTAAAACAAAGACTGTAATAAGAGACAAAGAAGGTCACTGCATAATGATACAGGGAACAACCCAACAACAGAATAATTGTAAATATTTATGCATCCAAAACAGGAAGGCCTAAATGCAACTATTAACAGACATAAAGGAAGAAACTGACAATAATACAATAATAGTAGGGGTTTTTAACACCTCACTTTTATCAATGCATAGATCACCGGACACAAACAAGGCAACAGTGGATCAGAATGGACACATTGGAGCAGATGGATCTAACAGATATATTCAGAACATTCATCCCAAAGCAGTAGAATACATACTCTTTTCAAGTACACATGGAAAATTCTCCAGAATAAATTACACATTATGCCACCAAACAAGTTTCAATAAATTAAAAAATACTGAAATCACATCATGCCTCTTTTCTGACCACAACTGTATGAAATCAGAAATCAATTACAAGAGAAAGTCTGGAAAGAACACAAATACATGGAGGGTAAGTAACATTCTACTAAGCAATGAATGAGTCAACCAAGAAACTAAAGAGGAAATAATATATGGAGACAAATGAAAATGAAAACACAATAGTCCAAAACCTTTGGGATGCAGAAAAACCTGTTTTAAGAGGGAAGATTACACTAATACAGGCCTATCTCAAGAAACAAGAAAGATCTCAAATAAACAACCTTATACTTAAAGGAGTTAGGAAAAAAGAACAAAGACCAAAGCCAGTAGAAGGAAGAAAATTATAATAAAGATTAAAGCAGAAATAAATGAAACAGAGACTTACAAAAAACAATAGAACAGATCAATGAAACCAGGAGCTGGTGCTTTGAAAAGATCAACAAAATTGATAAAACTTTAGCCGGACTCATAGAGAGAGAGAGAGAGAGAGAGAATTCAAATAATAAAACCAGAAATGAAAAAGAATAACTGACACCACAGAAATACAAAGAATTATGAGAGAATAATATGAAAAATTATATGCTAACAAACTGGAAAACCTAGAAGAAATGGATTAATTCCGAGAAACATACAATTTTCCAAAGCTAAATCAGGGAGAAACAGAAAATTTGAAAAGAATCACTACTAGCAATAGAATTGAACTGGTAATCATAAAACAAAAGTCCAGGACCAGAGGGCTTCCTAGGTAAATTCTGCCAAACATTTAAAGAAGGGTTAATAATACTGATTTCTTCTCAAGCTATTCCAAAAAATAGAAAATGAAGGAAAGCCTCCAAATTCATTCTATGAGGCCAGCATTACCCTGGTATCCTGTGATAAAGATACCACAAAAAAGGGGCGCCTGGGTGGCTCAGTGGGTTAAAGCCTCTGCCTTCGGCTCGGGTTGTGGTCCTGGGGTCCTGGGATCAGGCCCCGCGTCGGGCTCTCTGCTCTGCGGGGAACCTGCTTCCTCCTCTCTCTGCCTGCCTCTCTGCCTACTTGTGATCTCTCTCTCTGTCAAATGAATAAATAAAATCTTAAAAAAAAAAAAAAAAAAGACACTACAGAAAAGAAAATTATAGGCCAGGATCTCTGCTGAACACAGATGCAAAAATCCTCGAGAAAATAGCAAACTGAGGGGCGCCCGAGTGGCTCAGTCTGTTAAGTGTCTGCCTTCAGCTCGGGTCACGATCTCAGGGTCCTGGGAAAGAGCCCCACACTGGGCTCTCTGCTCAGTGGGGCATCTACTTCTGCCTCTCACTCTCCCTCTGCTCTCTCTCTTTCTGTCTTAAATAAATAAATAAAATCTTTAAAAAAATAGCAACTGAATAAAATAATACATTAAAAAATGTATTCAGCATGATCAAGAGGGATTTATTCCAGGGATGCAAGGGTGATTCAATACTCACAAATCAATCAATGTGATACAGCACATTAACAAGAGAAAGGATAAAAACCATATTATCATCTCAACAGATGTAAAAAAGCATTTGACAAAGTAAAAGATCCACTTACGATAAAAACTCAACAAAGTTTAGAGAGAGCATACCTCAACATAATGAAGTCCATATATGAAAAACCCACGGTTAACATCATACTCAATGGAGGAAACCTGAAAGCTGTTACTCTAAGATCAGGAACAAGACAAAGATGTCTACTCTGACCACTTTTATTCAACATAGTACTGGAAGTCTGAGTCGTATCAATCATACAAGTAAAAAAAAAAAAAGGTATCCAAGTTGGTAAGGAAAAAGTAAAACTTTCACCATCTGCAGATGACATGATACGATATATAGAAAACCATAAAGATTCCACCAAAAAACTACTAGACCCAATAAATAATTCAGTAAAGTTGCATGATACAAAATTAATATACAGAAATCTGTTGGGCTAAAAAAAAAGGACAACTGGGGCGCTTGGGTGGCTCAGTTAAGTGTTTGCCTTTGGCCTTTGGCTCAGGTCATGATTCCAGGGTCCTAGCATCAAGCCCCGCATTGGACTCCTTGCTCAGTGGGAAGCCTGCTTCTCCCTCTCCCACTCCCCCTGCTTGTGTTCCCTCTCTCACCGTGCCTCTCTGTCAAATAAATAAATAAAATCTTGGGGGGGGAGGGGACAACTTGCTTAAAAAAAGAAAAAAGCACTAAGTGTAACAAAGCAAAAAAGAAGAAAAGAAATATTATCCATGATCCTGCCAGCTAAATACAATCACTGTTACATTCTGGTTTAATGTCTCTGATAGTCTGGCATTTAAGTACATATGTAAGTTGAGTGTAATGACATTTTATATACTATTTAATTTTCCTATTTCTTAAGTACTTTTTACAGTATAAGCATGTAATTATATTTCTTCATGGACTAAATTTCTGATGGCTGCATACAGTTCTACTGAATGAATCCCTTCCCTAGGGATTTCTTTTGGGCAGGGCATGCAGTAGTTAGGGATGCTTTGCTACTATGAAGTTGCCATAAACTTGTTTATGTATGAACTTCCTCGTGATTAATTTTAGAAAGTAACCTCAGATTTACCAAGGTTAAGGTAATATGAAAAACTAGACCAATACTGTTCTATGTCTTGGCCTCTGCAGAGTAGGACATGCATGACCTTGAGAGTGAGTGACTCCTTAAATTTTGTATCCCAGATGCCTCTCTTGTGTTACCTTAATCCCACCACTATTATTGTTCTTCTGTCTTTCCCAAGTTCAAGTTCCATATATGTCCTGGTGAGTCATCAGGGATCTGATTTAAAATACTTTTCTGGAAGCCTTTTGTACTTGTATGTAGAAAACAGAGAGTTCTAGTTCCTTTAGGAGATCTGGTAAACAAATTGCCTACTTCTCCAGAAAAAAATATAAAATATAGTAATAATGGTTTTCCAATTAGTAGTAGATTCTTTTAAAACATAAATCAAAACAGTATCTAGGTTGAGAGCAAAAAGAGCTTGTTAATGAGGAGCTGAGTTTTAAGCAGAGATCAGAGGTTAAAATGCTTTGTTGTTTTAGGCAAGTCTTCTAAACGTCTTTATCTGTTTAACAGATTGTGAAGGAGAGATGGGAGGAAAAGCACGCACAGAATTTGCCAGGAAGAAGCTTATGAAGCATGGAAAGACTCACCAAGAACTTTCATAAATACTGCCCATGACAATGCTGCAAATTTAGAGGGCAGGTCCTAATTCTGCTTCATTGGGATAAAGGTACGTGAGTGGTTCCTAAGAAAATTCCAGGAGGATAAAGGTTCCTACGGTCCTGTTCTCATAGGATTCCCCATACCTCACCAAGAAAGGAGAGCAGTGTCCCCACAACCCATAATCTGATTGGGACAAATAGTGCCAAACTAGTGGGCACCTGCTGGACCACCCACCTTGACAGATCAAATTTACATAAATCTTGTGCTGAAAGAAACTGGTGCAGGACTGTCCTAAGAGGGAAGCCTGCCCAAGTCATTCCTCACCAACTCACCATGTTCTTGCTGGGGGTCCTTGGCTGGCACCTTCTGTAAGAGCTTGAGAACATCCTCCTCCCTGAGGGCTGGAAGGTTGGTAAGATGATGGAGAGAGTAGAGCACAGAGTGGCTGTCTCCACCATATAAATGACTCAAGAGATCTCTCTTTGGTATGGGGTTGCTGAAAGGCAAAATTGAGAGGTTGGAAGAAAGTCAGTTTATATCTAACTCTGAGAAACCCATCTTAGTTCCCTCTTGTTCTTTCTCTCTGGCCCATGACACCACAGGTTTCACTTCCCTCAACACTAACTTCTAGTTGGTTTGGGATGGAGCAGAGCATTCATTTACCATTAGGAAAGTACATCACGTCAGCTCTACTTGTCTAGAAAGGACCCAGAAAGGGCCCACAGATTAGGCTTTCCAATTTCCATGCTCTTCCTGGCTAACAGCTGACTTAAGGTTCTCTGATTGCTTTGAGTAACCCACCCCACTCCCTCTTTGCCCACTGTACTTCAGGAAGTGCTGATGAAGTGGGTGAAGAACAAAACACGAACCTGGATCTGGGGAAGACCTCAGGCTAAGTTATTGGGGAAGCACAGTCTTATATATAGGTAGGAGGCAGGTGTTGCATAAACCTATGGTCCAGGATAACACACGCCTAAGAACAGGGGCCACACTTATTAGCTGTGTCACTTTAGGCATGTGATTTGACTCCTCTGGGCTTAAGTTGTCCCACCTTTACAATGAGGACAATATTGGCATTTATCTCACAGAATCACTATGAGACTAAAGTGAAATTACCCACTGAAAGAGCTCAGAGTGATGTCTGGCATACAGAAAGTTGTTCAGGAAATGTGAGCTTTTATTCCATTTATCACTGTCATCCTCAAATTATCCTCCAGTTATAACTTTATAGCTATGGTAAAGATAATCATTATTTATATTCCTCTCCTGGTTTAATAGCTGGGATGATTATTAGTTGCAGGTCAGTGCTGTTGACTCAAACATCTATGTGGAAGGCGGCCTGAAATGGTACACGCGCGGAGCATGGGGTCTAGTGTGCCCAGTGGTGGGAAGGCGGCTGGCTGCATAGGACTGTACCTGCTCTGCTGTACACACCACTCCAGGACCTCCAGGTGAGCCCACAGACCATCACAGGCATCCCTGAGGAGCTTGTCACAGCCCTGGTCCTGTGTTGGTATGGGAGAAGAAAGACATGCAGACTGAGGCACCTGGTGTCAGACAGTGACTGACTTCAGGACCCTGCATTCTGCCTCCTTTGAGACCCCACAGCCATCACTTCCAGAGCAGCTCGCGCTGCAGAGGGAGAGTTACCTGGGCCCTGTGGAGTGTCTGGAGCAGCCTCTTTGCTGATGCTAGGCTCTGGCAGTGTGTCCAGCCCAGGAGCACGAGCAGTCGACTGAGAGGCCTGAATTCTCTGTCTAGTAGGTGGCCAAGACTTGGGAAGTCTTCCTCTTTCAGCAGCGCTAGCGCCGTCACCTGCAAGCCAATGGAGGTTGCTGTAGACAGTTATGTGGCGTTGCTGCTTGTTAGGGTAGGAAACTTTTCAGTAAAACAGGGAGATTTCGGACAAGGACAGGAGTCTCCAGATGAGTACAAAATGTCCACAGAAAGTCTAGACTGTAAGTTTTCCAAAGGCAGGGACTGACTTCTGTTGTAACCCCAGCTCTGAGTACAGTACATGGCAACAGGATGAGGTTAAGAAACATCTGTCGAATTAAACTAAGGCTCAGTTGTGGTTTGGATGGAGGTCAGAGTCAAGTCCCCTGTTGGCTTGGCAACATATTGCTGCCACTGTCTTTTCTTTCTCACACCGTCCAGAAAGCTTAAACGTATCTAACATCTTAGATCTTGTCCAAGAGCGTATATAAAAAGACTGCAGTTCTAATTATGAATGATACTGGTTCTCACAGCCTTTTTTCCCCTGGGACTGTGGGATGGACACACCAAATGATTCACTGCTAATTAGACTGCTTTGTGTTGGATAAATGAGCCAGAGAGAAATGAGAAATGAAAAAGCCTATAGGAAAATCCCTGGGTACTTCTGTGATGGGGAACGAGTAAGTTTGATTTACCAGGATCTGCTCGAGGAAATGCTTGCTGTTGCTCAGGCAGTAGAAATAGGCTGATTTCCAAGCTTGGGCTGGGTCAGGATTGGAGAACAGTGCCAGCATTGCCTGCTCAGGATCTAGATGATCGGGGGAGACTACAAAATCAAACCAGACAAGGTTACTGGGGAATAGGAAGATATTTCCTAAGCTAAAGCCCATTCAAAAAACCAACAGATGTGAGAGTTCATTCTTTTAAAAAGTTAAACCAGGTTTTCTACACTTCTATGTTAAAGGCACTTTTACTTCTCTCGATAGCTTCTGAAAAGCTCTTTCCAGCTATTGCTATTACTTTATTATTTTTTTCCATCATTCCATCCTGGACTACAAAATCTGTATTCCACGAAAGAACACCTTACCATTTATGCTTAGCCTCTCCCCTAGATTTCCTGAGCAACTTGGAAGGCAACAGCCTAGAGGAACTTCAGAGGTTGGATACAGTGGAGTTACAAGGATGCAAGGAGAAGCGGCAGAGGGAACACACCTTTTCCCAAGGGTACGGCCTTCACTGGCTTTTCTGTGGCCTTCTCTGCATAGATATGGCCATATAAGGAGACCAGGCTCCGTCCAGCCTTGTGTAGCAGGCAATTGAGCACGTGCTCCTCCCGTAGGGGACTCCCTCCAGCCCTGCAGGCCTCCAGTAGTTCCTCACACAGGAGACGCAGCTCAACCCCGAGCGGCTCTGTGGGGCAATGCAGACTCCGCAGGGCTCCGTAGATGGCATCTACTATGCCACCGGGCCCAGCGGTGGGGCCCTGCACAGCTCCAAGTGCCCTTCGAATGAGATCCACCAGTGCCTTCTGCAGAGTGCCAGTGCCATCGTCCTCATGAAGCAGGAGCTCCAGCAGGGCCTGGGCTGCCTGAGGAGCCTGCCTCAGAAGATCCCAGAGCACAGAGATAGCTTCTGAGCTGAGGCGAGGGCTCCAGCTCTCCCGCCTCTGATTTCCATCAAGCACAGGGCCTCCTGTATCTTGTGCTAAGGCTTCGTAGAACTCCTGAGTAGATGATAAAGCAAAGGGTCCATGGTGAGCATGTCTAGAATGTTATCACTTATATGCTTGATGTTTTCCTTTTTTCAGTATAAATATAGTGTGTCTGTAACAGCAGCAGTAGCAAACACATTATAGTAATTACTTCGTGCCAAGCCCTTTACACAGAAAAATCAAATTAACCTTAAGAGGAAGACACTACTATTATCCTCATTTTACAAATGGAGAGATGGAGGCAAAGAGAGAACTCAACTGCTGAAGGGCTTCATTCTCAAGCTAGGCCCCTCTCGCCACCTCCAAAATGTGCACTGTGGATCTAAATCGGGGCTGTAAATACATAGACCAAGCAGATAACAAATGGACATAAGACATGATGCCCACTCCCATGGCATTTAAATTCAACTTTTAAGAGAATATTACACACCAGTTTTTAACCTCTGCTTCAAATCCTAGCCATCCTTTGAGATATAGCCTATTCCTCACCCTTTAAAACCTTCCCAATACCTCCAACCCACAGGACTCTCCCTCTTTATTGGACTTTGAAATTACTCAAAATTAGTACCATCTGGTTTAACCCATAATTGTGGTGTGTGTACTGGTCTTTTCTCCCTGACTAGATGGCAAAACTTTGAAGGCAAGAACCTCTATAATTTGTAGAGCTGGGACAGAGGGAGAACAGAGGATGGGTTAGTAGGTGCTTTTCCACGCTTTAGCATCATGCCTATGGACAGCGCTCAGGGTGCTTCCTCATTAACTGCCTCTAAGATCGTCACAGGGCCCCGAGTCCTCGGCCTAGTAAACGAAAAATCCCTATTTAAATCCTATTGTTAGTGTGCCTTTAATTAGCTGGTGGCCTAGAGAGAGAGAGAGAGAGAGATTAGAAGGCGGCAGAGAGGCAGGCGGGGGGGTGGTGGGAAGCAGGCTCCCTGCTGAGCAGAGAGCCCGATGTGGGGCTTGATCCCAGGACCCTGAGATCATGACCTGAGCCAAAGGCAGAGGCTTAACCCGCTGAGCCACCCAGGTGCCCCCAGATGCGAGAATTATTAATGCACCTGTTAGAGAAGAGGTATTCAACAAATAGCATTTCCTTCCTCCCTTTATATTCTCTATAATACAGTGGTGAAAAATTCAAACACCAAGCTTAAATCTAAGTTAGATCTTCCTTTTATGTGGAATGAAAAAAACCCTTTAATCCCCTTATATTAGTACTTCTAGACAATCTAACTCTAAAGAATTCTAAAATCAGGTAAGTTCCTTATAATTCTGAACTCTCCTCAGAGGGACCTCTACCTAGCCTGGTCTTGTCTGAGAACATAGCCAACATCATGGGGACAAGTTGAGCTGGTTGAGTTACTGTAACTCTGGGGTAGATGGCTTCCAAACCCTCTCTCACCTTGAGGATGTTCTCTGGAATGTCACGTTGGAGGTTTTCTGATAATAACAGAAACTCAAGCTTTCTCCGGAAAACACTTGGGAGTAATTTCTAGAAGGATCATAAGAAGGAAGCAAAGTGATTAGACATATGCTTTAGTTAACAAATAGTAAGAAAATATTTCTCTCCAGTTAGTTTCATTTCTGCTGTTTCTCTAAAATAAAGTACTTTTAACCACTAAATTTCTGGATATGTTTGAGATATTTTCTTCTTTTTTTTAAGGATTTATTTATTTGAGAAAGACACAGTGCATGCAAGGGGGAGGAGGGCCAGAGGGAGAGAATCTTCAGACTCCCTGCTGAGCTCATGGGTCATGAGATCGTGACCTGAGCTGAAACCAAGAGTTGCAGATGCTGAGCTGACTGTGTCACCCAGGATCGCTGAGATACTTTTTTTATATAATTAAAAACAGCTAAACTTGGATGCATATCCCTCTTAAATACTGACTTTTAAATCTCATGCTGAGCAGCCTCAAACTCCAAGGTTTGCTCACATCATGTGACTCCTCTGTCACACGAAGTCTTTTTCCAAGAATCTCCCCTGCAGTCTCCAAACACCTAGCTATGAGTAAGCCTGGAAGGATATGGCCCACTTCATCCTCTTTTGGTCCAAACCCTGGCTTTCGGTAGTCATTATAAGTTGGAAAACAAAAGAGGAAGGAATCTAATAGTTATTATATGCTAGATACTATATGTCATATTTTTACACATTTAAGAAAATTTCATTTATTTCTAAATCAAACAAACCTGTCACTTGAGCATATATTTTCCTGAAGATGAAATGGTTAGGAAGTATTTTTTAAAAATATTTTATGTATTTATTTGGCAGAGAGAGAGATCACAAGTAGGCAGAGAGGCAGGCAGAGAGAGAGAGGGAAGCAGGCTCCCTGCTGAGAAGAGAGCCCGATGCAGGGCTCAATCTCAGGACTTTGAGACAACGACCTGAGCCGAAGGCAGAAGCTTAACTCACTGAGCCACCCAGGCACCCCAGGAAGTATTTTTGAATTATTTCAAGCATGAAAAAGAAAAAGTGACCTCATCAAATATTTAATGAGATATGGCATCAGAGAAGACTGAAAAAAGGAAAGAGTGAGCCCCTGGCTATTCCTGGACGGGCTTGTTTCAAAATAACTTGCCTTTACTGGGTTTTTAAAACTAAAGTTATAGTTTCCCCATCTCCTGACACAAATATAAATAAGAGTAAAATCTAGGACTAATCCTAACAAACACTGTTTTATTATTTTTTTTTATTTCTTTACTTTTTTAAGTATGGAGCTCAGTGCGAGGCTTGAACTCATGACCCTGAGATCACGACCTGAGTTGAGATCAAAGTCCAATGGTTAACTGATTGAGGCATCCAGGCACCCCAACACTGTTTTAAATTAAAGACACCATAAATCACATGGCTCACTAAAAGTTCTGTGCCACTTACCATATCAGAGGCTAAGACGATCTAGTACGGTTCTTGGTGCAAAATCCTATTTCTTCTTACCACATCCTTCCCTAATGCACCTATGCCATCTCAATGCTTTTATAATGCTAGTGATTAGAAGTTGGTGGAGAAAATTCGTGCTGGGAAGCTAAAAGTTAAGTGCTTCAATTGAGGACTAAGAGGAAGGAATAGATAAGATGTCCAGACAGTAGGCCCCTGATAAAGAACAAAATCTGGTTAAGATATTAGGACTTTACTCTAGAATGCTAAAGACTCCTTAGTTTGTAATTATGTTACTGGTGAAATTGCTTTATGCACGTGCAGGGTCATAAATGACTAACATTTCTAAAGCAGGGAAGAATTTGTTCTGTTTCTAAGCACAGATCTTACTATCAAAGCAAGGAATGTTCAATGCAGAAAGATTAGAACCCAGAAATAGGCAGTGAAAACACACACATACAACTCCCAAATCTTGCTACTAAAAGAGAGCTTCTATTAACACTGTGGTCTGAGGGCATCCAGATCATTTCTATTCATGCATCCCAAATGCGTAGTTCTCTAAAGTGTTTTTTCATGTAGCAGAGTATGAACAACCCCCCACGTCACTGAAAGTTCATTTACCACATAATTTTAGTAGTGGCATGGTATTTTAGAAATAGATTAGCGAGTCCTATACTGTGGACATGGGAGCTGTTTCCAGTTTTCCTTTATTAGAAGCAACATGGCAGTAAACATCTCTGCAGGTAAATCTCTGCACACATGCTTCCCCATGTGGAGATAAATCATTGCAAGATAAAAAGGCAGAGGGTGAAAGAGGATGAAAAAAAGGGAAACTGGAATCACTGTTTCAACTAATTGAAAAGGAAGTTTTTGGCAGAAGGTGGGAGACTGGAAAAAGAGAGGCAGCTAGCAAGTCCCCTAAAAGATGAAGGCCACTCTGGGTCAGTGACCGGCCTTGTGGAACTATTCTAAGTCCTTGTAAGAGTTGCAACCTTAGTCCTTCTAAGAGTTAAGTCTCTGAGGTCCTTGCTTACTGTTTAAAACATTCCCACAACTGTTTAAATAACTGAGGCACTGAAGCCTTAAGATTAAGTGGTCTTTGATGTTGGGAAAAACAAGAACAACTCTTGGTTTGTGCGAAGGAGCCAAGGAAGTGAAATCAGTCACCTGGTCTGGTTGAGCCTCTGTACAGAAAATAAGCAACAAAGCAGTCATGACTGGGGACCTGGGTGGCTCACTCGATTAAGCATCCAACTCTTGATTTCGGCACAGGTCATGACCTCAGGGCCTTCATGTGGAGCCTCCTTAGGATTCTTTCTCCCTGTCTCTGCCCACCCCTGCAACCCCACTGCTGTCTCTAAAATATGTAAATAAATCTTAAAAAAAAAAAAATGGCAGCCATGAAGTAGGCAAATATCCTTCAGTGAGGGGAACGTTCATCTGGTTTGACAAATTCCATGCTTTGACTAGAAAGATTTTTAGTCAATAACAATAGATATTTTTTCTTTTCCTCTTTGAAGATTTTAATTCAAGTTTTCCCTCTTAGATCTGAAACTAGAGCCAACTCAATCATCCTGGGGTTATTTTTAAATTTGACTTCTCTTTCTGCCTTCTCCTGCTAGACTTTTTGTAATTTTTTTTTTTTTTAAGGCACTGACAGAAACTTGGATATAAGGTACCTTAGATTAGGAATTTCTGTTATTTTTTAACAGCTATGTGAAGAAGTGTCAGGCAAAACTGGAACTGGAGGCAAAATTAATTCTGATGACAGAGGGGGCGTAAAGAAGAAAATCAGGCTGAATTATAGACATTTACAGAACAGAATTTATGGTTTCTTTAATAATGTTGAGGGGGAAAAACCTTTTAGTAAACTAAGGACTCAAAGAGAGAAGACCTTGGTTTCAGCCTTAGTTCTTCCCACTAACTTTACGGTGTGTCCCTGGGCCAGTCATCATTTCTCTTCTGGGTCAGAGGTTCCTCACCTAAATCTTAAAATCTGAGGCTTAATACAGAATTGTGTCAGAGAAATTCCTCTAATAGATATCAACTTCTGATAATTATCATATACTTTTAAAAAGCCTTCTAAAGGCAAACTTTTTTTTAAAAAGCACTTTGTTACTAGTTTTCTTCTACTATTAATTTGCTCATCCTGTTTTTATACTTGCTAACTTTTAGTTTAATTCATGTGGATTACTAAATTATTAATCAATGAGGCTGGTGTCTATAAGTATTCACTGCATTGGACTAATTAAAATGAGATTTTTAGAAGAAAAACCAGGTTTCAGCTCAGCCCACTCTCCATTACTGTGTATTATGAGATTCATAATTTATTTGCTATCTTGTCACTTTCACTTGGTTTTGCAAAACTCTATTCAGGCACAAGATTCACAATGGTATTTAACAAAATGATATCACCTTAAATGGTATTACATTCCAATATATGTTAGTAAGGGAATGAATGTATTTAGGTAGAGAGAAAGCAATAAAAATTTAAGCCATTTTCACTGTCAACACTGAGAAGAGTATATGACAAACCTCATAATAAAGGAAGTAAGAGATGAAAAGGAAATCTTTAGCCACTTCAAAGTTCTCAGTCTCGGCTTCAGGAAAAAATCTGAAATATAAACCTTCTTACCTTTTCCTGGGAGAACCATTTTTCCAGTACAAGAAACCAGACCCAGGCTAATCTTTGAGGGTTCATGTCCTGTCCACATCTGAAAAATGTGAAAAGAAAGAATTTCTAAACAAAGAGTTTCTACTGACCTTTACTCTTTTGTGACCCAAGATTTGGATTTCACTGCTTAGTCTATTTTAAACCTAACCAGGCAAGAAGACATTGTCCTAATGAGAAATTTTCAATTATATAATAGATCAATAAAACTAGAACCAGAAAAGAGCCAGCAGCTTTCATTAAAAAAAAAAAAGAAAAAAATTCTTACCCCTACCTCCAACTCACTATCTTGTCTTTATTATTTTTAAACAAAATAACATTCATAGAAAACCATAAAAGCAAGTCTCCCTACAGTATATTCTTGAAAATAGAAACTGAATCAAGTAGCCTTAAAGAAAAAAAGGAAATTCATAAAAATTTATTTTTAACTCTATGCTAAAAACAGGGATGTAGGAATTCATAAGGCTTTCTTTGAATTTAGTAATTTAGACAGAAACTGGCTAGTACCCAAATGAAAAAAAAAAGGGAAAAATGAATCACCTAAGTCTCTACTCTGTATGTGGTAGTACAGTACAACACAGCTGTCAAAAGGAAAAGTGAGGGGAGAGATTAGACAGCACATTTAATTGTTACACTACCAGCTGTTAATAGCACTGCCAGGAAGAGCCTTACTAAAAATTTAGATAGAGAACAGTGATTGCCAGGGTTCAAAGAGGGGTCAAAATACAAAGAGGTGGGACGCCTGGGTGGCTCAGTTGGTTAAGCAGCTGCCTTCGGCTCAGGTCATGATCCCAGCGTCCTGGGATCGAGTCCCACATCGGGCTCCTTGCTCGGCGGGGAGCCTGCTTCTCCTTCTGCCTCTGCCTGCCATTCTGTCTGTCTGTGCTCGCTCCCTCTCTCTGATAAATAAATTAAAAAAAAAAATACAAAGAGGTATTCCCAGGGAGTGAGGGAATTCTTTTATAGTGATGGAAGAGTTCTGTATCTTGATTTTAGTAGTAGTTACATGAGTCTGTACCTGAATAAAACTGCACATAACTACATACATAAAAACAAATCCACATTAAAAAAATGGTGAAGACTTAATAAGTTCTGGAGTCTAGTTAACAGAAATGTATCAATGTCAATTTCTGGATTTTGATATTGTATCATAGGTATATGAGATTCCACAATTGGGGAAGCTGTGGAAAAGGTACTCTTTGTATTTTCTTTCTTTCTTTTTCTTTTTTGCACTTCTTGTGAATGTAAAATTTATTTATGTAACTTTTTAAATATAATATTCATACAATTATTTCAAAATAAAAACTTTAAGTGAATTGACATCCAGTCTTTTGTTAAAGCTACAATACCTTCAATTACATAAGCAAGAAGAGAGCCTTTCTGGAGGCAAAGAAAATGCTTTTCAACGCAGTTCCACCATTTACTTTAATGATAATAATCAAGAAATGGTGGTTTCAGGCATACTTTGCTGGCCAGGCTTACATGCTGTTTAAGAGGATAACTAAAGGCCAATACTGATTAAGTACTAAACACATATTAGAGAGGTAAATTTTCAGAGCAAGAGAAATACATTCTGTCTCTGATAATTCCTCAGAGGATAGGTGAGAAAGGCATGTTGACCAGAACCCAAACAGTGACCTTGTGTCTCCTGTCCTCTGACTGCCTGGAATAAAGAGAGATCCTTACCTCAGCTGATCTGGACACACCACCAGCGCCTGAAGTATATGTTCCACCTTTTTTGGGATATCCCCTTGTGCCTCGTGTAGCTGAGGGACACATGCCTGAGCTAGCTCCCATTCTCCTCTGCGAAGGCACTCACAGAAAAACCCAAAAAGTTGCTTCTGAGAAGCAGTTTCCTCTTTTCCAAATGGATGATGCATTTTCCCAGCACAGAGTGCAGGGAGATAAGAAGAAATAAATTATGCTGACCACATTGTCAATTTTCTCATTCGTGGAGCACCTCCTAGAAACAATACACACCACAGTGAGGAGAAACGGAAGGAACTATAATTAGACAAACTAGTAACTGCTAGCCCCGCTGGGAAAAGCGGGACTTACTTCCCTAATTATTGTTTTAAGTTTGATTTGACGTGTTACTCTTTTTGAGAAGTTCCACCTTTCCCCGAGGGGTGGATCCCATGTCTCTACATGCATCCAATATTTAATTAATCTCAATGATCGTATTAGCTCAGGGTGCAGACCCATAACCGTACTTTCATATTCCCCACTTAACTTTACGCCCATTCCGACTCCAAATCCCCAGGTGGTCGCCTCCTTAAGGATGAGAAATTCAGGAGGAACCTCCCTCCTTGGAGCTCTCTCTTATGGCAGATGAGGGAAGATTTGGAGAAGAGTCTGTGTCAAAGCTGAAGGCCGTTGGGTATTGGGGCTGAGTGATGCTCCCTACAGGGGTCGTGGGGAGCGCCCCCGCTTTCTTTGGGGTGTCTAACACTTACCCGCTCCCGGTGCCCAAAGCAATAGAGATTCCAGCGCAGCCATGTTTGAACCGAGTCAGGTGATAGATCCCATTCGGGAGGTTGCCCGAAGGCGGGGTGGGGTGGGACGACTGAGAGCGGCTACTCCTATTGGTCAGTGGAGGGACGATGCAAATAAGGCGCCATATTTGTTTGGGTCACGTGCAGCCAGCTCTTCGGACTAGAGAAAGCCAGGACGACGAAAGAGCAAATCAGCTACCTAGCTAATGAGGACCGTTCATCTCAGTTTTTACCACTCCTCAGCTCAACACCTTCTGTTTTGCGTTCGCCGGAGCAGATGGCAGGAATATCAGTGTCCCTTGATTTTTTTTTCTTCTTTTACTTCCTAGCATTTGAAGTCAGCTTTTATTTTTAAAAAATTTTAAAAAAGATTTTATTTATTTGACAGAGAGAGAGGTCAGAAGTAGGCAAAGAGGCAGGTAAGAGAGAGAGAGAGGGGAAGCAGGCTCCCTGCTGAGCAGAGAGCATCCCAGGACCCTGAGATCATGACCTGAGCCGAAGACACAGGCTTAACCCACTGAGTCACCCAGGCGCCCTGAAATCAGCTTTATTTATTTTTATTTTTTTTTAAGATTTTATTTATTTATTTGACAGAGAGAAATCACAAGTAGATGGAAAGGCAGGCAGAGAGAGAGGGAAGCAGGCTCCCTGCTGAGCAGAGAGCCCGATTGGAGACTTGATCCCAGGACCCTGAGATCATGACCTGAGCCGGAGGCAGCGGCTTAACCCACTGAGCCACCCAGGCGCCCTGAAATAGGCTTTTAATAAGTGCTAACCTGTGACAGTGTTTTGCCAGGCCTTTGGAATACCGAGAGCAGGGAAACCTGGATCCTTCTCTATTGTTATTCTATCCAACTGGGCTCTGTTACAATCCCAGAATCTTACATCCTGAATACCCATTTTCTGCCTAATTCCATTAATTTATTTGCTCATTTGCCTGACAACCGTTAATTGAACGGGGTATGAGTCCCTATTTTACAGGCTAAGTTGTGGACCCTGTCCTCAAAGAGTTCAGAGTCCAGTGAGTAGTGCATGCCAGTAATTAGGATACAATAGTTTAAATTATAATAAGACAAAGTGTGCATTGAGAGATGAGACCAAAGAAAGAGCAAAAGATTTTTTGCAAATATAATACTGCACTCTGAAACTGAGTATTAAAGCAACAGTTTACTAAGCTTCTTTATCACAGCTGCTTTTACACAGAAACTTGTCTGGTTTCTTATGGTCTTCTTAAACTACAAACTCATGTTTCTCCATTAAGTGTTTTCAGTTTAAGCAATTTCACACAGAATTTCCCAAACTATTTCACCACCAAAGTGTGGATGAAAATAGCAAAGCAGGTGCACCTGGGTGGCTACCCCAGTTAAGCTTCTGCTTTCTGCTCAGGTCATGATCCAGAGTCCTGGGATGGAGCCCCAGTAAGGCTCAGTGGGGAGTCTGCTTCTCCCTCTCCCTCTGCCCCTCTTCTGGCTTATATGCACGTTCTCTCTCAAATAAATAAAATCTTTTTTAAGAAAAAGATTTTATTTATTTGACAGAGATCACAAGTAGGCAGAGAGGCAGGCAGAGAGAAAGGGGGAACCAGGCTCCAGAGCCGGATGTGGGGCTCAACCCCAGGACCCTGGGATCACGACGTGAGCTGAAGGCAGAGGCTTTAACCCACTGAGCCACCCAGGTACCCCTCAAATAAAATCTTAAAAAGAAAAGAAAGGAAAAAAGCAAACCCAAACAAACCCAAGCTCTTTTTCAAAACCTCTTCTAGGATAGATGGGTTCTTTTTCCTTGAAAACTAACATGTCTCTCTGGTCCATTACACATTTTATAAATGTAGTGACAAAACAAAGAAAATAGACAATTCCAAGCAAGGTTGATAACCACTGTAACGAGAAACTGACTGGAACTCAGTAACTGATTGTCGTGAGAACTACAATTCCCAGAAAGCAGGGGAGCCAACCTGGGGCTCTCTTCCTACCTCTGATTGGATATTTCGCCAGAGCGATGACCCAGTCAGCATTTGCGTTGTTGCTTTGCGGCGCTTTCCGCGGGGAACTGTGAGGGGTGGGGGAAACTTTGAAAGTTGGATGCTACAGACCCGGTACTGGAAAGTTTCATGCGGGGCGGGGGGGGGGGGGGGTTTGTGGGGAAATGGGGTGCGCTCAATATTTTCTTCTCCTTCTCTGGGCCCCTCTCTGTGTTGCTGATTTCGGGGTAGGGGTGAATCTCTCTTTGATCCAGTACACTCCCCCTAGGCCTATAGGTATCTTAACAGGAACCCCGCCGCTGATCTGGGGGCTTCTGGCTTTCTTTTGTGGGAGATGCTGGGAAACTGCTCCTTGTTGGCAAAAGTTATTTTTAGGGAATTCGGGTGACATTTTCGCCTCTTTATGCTGTTTGGGGTCTCGGCAGGGGAGTCCATCATTAAGCGAAGTTTAGGGTCTGCTCGCCTTCTGGTGGTGTTGAAGAAGACGTAGTTAAAAGCGAGGAGTTCGATCTCTGGTTTGGAATGCGGACTCAACCATTTGCCCGCCGATAGACTATACACAAATTTTTCAACTCAATACCTCAGTATCCTTAGTCTGAAAAGTGAGGGAAAACATCAGACCGAAGCTCTTGGAACAGTACTTGGCACGTAATAAGGGCTCAATAAATATGATCTATTATCGTTACGTAACAGTTTTCATTGACCATCTTACGTGAGGATTTTTACTTTTTTGGGAGGGAGGGTTTCAGCCTTCAGGATGGAATTGCTTCCCTCACTCCTGTTCACAGGTGCAGGCAACGCACGTACACAGAGCAGGAATTTAAGTCTCTGGTGGAAGAAACAAGCACGCAAGCTGTAATAATACGTTAATAGGATTATCCAACAAATATGTACAAAATATGAGACATTGGAGAGGAAGAGAGTGAGTTGGGGGCAGGCTTTGTGGAGGAAAGACAAGGAGTCAGGGCTAACTGACTTTTGTGCAACGTACCAATCTCTCGTGGCTGGAAAGCCGATAAGTGAGGCGACAAATGATGTTTTGCTGCCTGGATTGATAGCTCTGTGTGTCAGGCACCAAATCCCTTAACCTTCCACTACATTCTTATGAGATAGATATTCGAATTACCTTTGTTTTACAGATGAGGAAGCACAGACACCAGGAGATGAAGTAGCTGCCAGGAAAGCGGGGATCTGGGCCTTGCAATCAGATACATGAATGAGAGGGAAGTGAGAGACCAGTTGATGAAGGGTCTTTATGCGATCTTAAGAAGTGTGGAATTTATCCCAGGGTCTAATGGTCTCATGGGTAGTTTTTTTTTTTTTTTTTAATATTTTATTTATTTATTTGACAGACAGAGATCACAAGTAGGCTGAGAGGCAGGCAGAGAGAGAGAGGAGAAAGCAGGTTTCCTGCTGAGCAGAGAGCGGGGTGTGGGACTTGATCCCAGAACCCTGGGATCATGACCTGAGCCGAAGGCAGAGGCTTCAACCCACTGAGCCACCCAGTCGCCCCTCATGGGTAGTTTTAAAGGTGGACAGTGACAGGGTTGGAGCAAATTTTCAAGTAGCTACCTCTGGCAGGAGGGTGGTACTGACCTGACCCTTGCAGACCAGTTTGGTGCTTCTTCTGTCAGCTTCCATAGCACATTTAAAAATCAATGACAATACTTACTGCACGACTATAATTATTTGTGTATACATCTCTTCATCTTTTACCGCGTGTTCCCAAAGGGTAGGGAATATGCTTAGATGATTCTTGTACCCCAGGACTCACAGAGTGTGTGATTAAGAAGTATCTGTGGAAGGAGCAAATGAATGGATTTTTTTTTTTTTTTTTTTGATAGTCAAGGACTAACCGGAGGCCATATGGATATGATGATGGGAGTGGCCCTTATGAGACTGAGATAGCAGAGTTGGTTATTGTAAAAGGCCAGGAAGTTTGGGTTCTCCTTTTTGATTGAATTTATCGGTTTAAATGGTGTTATTGCCCAGAACTATCTGATCTGTAAAGACACTAGGAAATGATACAGCAGATATCACTTGATAAACTATTTGGGAAACAACTCAATACTGACAAACTCCCACTGGAGAATGAGAGGAATGTATTTTGTGTTTGGGAGGTGTGTGTGTGTGTGTGAGAGAGAGAGAGAGAGAGAGAGAGAGAGAAAGGAAGAAGAGGGCGAGAAAGGGAGGGAGAGAGTTCATTTGATTCAGAGGATTTAGATGTTTTGTAGAAATTTGGGCCATGATACTGGAAATAAACTGGTATCTACATTATCAGTACTATGTGATTTTGTTCCAGACTGTTACTCCTTTTCTGATAACTATATTGCTTTATTGCCTGGCACGATGAAGAGTTTCTCTTTCTTCTCTACTCAAAGGACATCTTGCCATCTCAGTGAGATAACACAGCCTCTCCTTTGTATGCATTATGAAAGCAATCACAGTGATTGTGTTCTAGTTCTCTGAAGGCAAATATTTCATGAGTCTCTTTTAGCCCCAGTGAGATTCAACAACAAGAGTGAAATTTAATTGCCTGTGAGAATGTGAGCAGCTCATACAATAAAGACAATTTCAGTTTGTAAATAAGACCTAAAATAATAAAACCTCATTTGAATCAGAGGTTCGCTCTGCCTCGTAGAAAAAGAAGTTAAATATGATTATGGGCTTGTAGTAGGGTGAAATGGTTAAGATGGGTTAGAGTCATCTTAGAGTCAGACTTCCTGAGTTGAAATTTTGGACCCACCATTAACTTTTTCTGATGACAATGGAATAGCTAACATTTCTAATCTTTGATGTTCTTGTATGTAAAAACTGGATAATTAATCAGACTTTCTTATAGGGCTGTTGAGAAGATTAAACGTGATAGTTTATGTAAAGCTCTGGAACAGTATCTGGTACCTAGTAGGTGTACAGTAAATTTATTGTTGTTACAGTGCAGTGAAAGTAAAGGCTTTCTAAGGAGTGCTTGGAAATACTCCTTGAGGATTAATTACGTATCCAAATAAAATTTATAAATGCACTGAAAATCTTAAGATGCTATACAAATGAGAAGTGGTGTCCTTATATTAATGTAAGAAATACCAAAGAATTGTGTGAGATACACATTTTAATGTTGTTGTGTTTCTCTGTGTGGATGTTTGGTAGACCTTTAGAAAGATTCTGTAGCCGTTCTTTATTTTATCAGTAATATTTTAAGTACTATACATTTCATTTTGCATCTGGAAAAGCTTGAAGAGTTTTTTATTTTGTAGTGTGTTTTGGATGGACTATTTAATATTGATTATGCCCTTTTCCAGTTCTTTTCAGGGTCCTTTTCCTGCTGCATCTGCATCAGGTCCTTAGGCATGGGTAGCAAGAAACTCAGACGAGTGGGATTACCACAAGAGCTGTGTGACCGTCTGAATAGATATCAGATTGTTACCTGTCAGGTAAAATTTATGTACTTTTTCTCTTGGAGAAACTTTAAGTACAAATTAATTATAGATATATGTTAATAACTCCAAAATAAGCCTGAAATATGAAAATCTAACTTTTTTTTTTTAAAAAAAGATAAATGACAGTGCTTCTCCAGAGGCTAATTTTAAAATAACAGGCTATGGGATGCCTGGGTGGCTCAGATGTTGGGCGTCTGCCTTCGACTCAGGTCATGATCCCAGGGTCCTGGGATTGAGGCCCACATTGGGCTCCCTGCTCCGCGGGGAGCCTACTTCTCCCTCTCACACTCCCTTTGCTTGTGTTCCCTCTCATGGTTAAATTATAATATGCTCCTAATTTTAGAATGTTCCTGTCTCTGTAATACTAACTTGTATAATCATCACTCTACATCATGCTGTGTCTCTCTCTGTCAAATAAATAAATAAAATCTTAAAAAAATAATAATATAAAGTAAAAGGCCACTAACATTGTATTTTTTTTTTTTTAAGATTTTATTTATTTATTTTACAGGCAGAGACCACAAGCATGCAGAGAGGCAGGCAGAGAGAGAGGAGGAAGCAGGCTCCCTGCTGAGCAGAGAGCCCGATGCGGGGCTCGATCCCAGGACCCCGAGATCATGACCCGAGCCGAAGGCAGCGGCTTAACCCACTGAGCCACCCAGGCGCCCCACATTGTATTTTCAAATGTGATTTCATTTATCCAGATTCCACTATGTATTCATTTTGGGTCAGGGGAGAATGCTTATAGCATACTGTTAAGTATACTCATGCCATTTATTTGGGATTCTAGAGAAGTTTCATCCACTTGAGAGAAACTTTGCAGTGACGTAATAAATAGGACTTAGATGAGGAGATGGTATTAAAAATGGATAATATCTCTTGCAAGCAAGAGGATAATTTTCCTATCACTGAATGAGAGAAATGGATAGAGCAGATGTTGCATTTTTTAAATAAAGATTTTATTTATTATTTAACAGAGAGAGAGAGAGATCACAAGTAGGCAGAAAGAGAAAGAGGGGGAAGCAGGCTCCCCGCTGAGCAGAGAGCCCGATGCAGGGCTTGATCCCAGGACCCCGAGATCGTGACTGGAGCTGAAGGCAGAGACTTAACCCACTGAGCCACTCAGGCACCCCAGATGTTGCATTTTTAAGCACAATAGTGAAGCAGATCCCTCTTGGGTTAAATAAGGTTTTATGTTAAGATTTAATTCTTTTTTTTTTTTTTTTAAGATTTTATTTATTTATTTGACAGAGCGAGATCACAGTAGGCAGAGAGGCAGGCAGAGAGAGAGAGAGGGAAGCAGGCTCCCTGCCGAGCAGAGAGCCCGATACGGGACTCGATCCCAGGATCCTGAGATCATGACCCGAGCCGAAGGCAGCGGCCTAACCCACTGAGCCACCCAGGCGCCCTAAGATTTAATTCTTAATAAGACAGATTTTCAGGGGCGCCTGGGTGGCTCATTGGGTTAAGCCGCTGCCTTCGGCTCGGGTCATGATCTCGGGGTCCTGGGATCGAGCCCCGCATCGGGCTCTCTGCTCGGCGGGGAGCCTGCTTCCCTCTCTCTCTCTCTCTCTGCCTGCCTCTCCATCTACTTGTGATTTCTCTCTGTAAAATAAATAAATAAAATCTTTAAAAAAAAAAAAAAGACAGATTTTCAGAGTATGCT
This sequence comes from Mustela nigripes, assembly GCF_022355385.1. Taxonomy (NCBI): domain Eukaryota; kingdom Metazoa; phylum Chordata; class Mammalia; order Carnivora; family Mustelidae; genus Mustela; species Mustela nigripes. Next base: position 112,633,586 of record NC_081569.1, read on the forward strand.
ACAATTTAAAAAAAATTGCTTTGTGTGTTAATGGTGTTTTTGGTTCCTCTTATATATTTAATTATCCTCATGTTCATACTTGAAAACACTCTTAAAAGTATGAGACTTAATATTTCATTCCATAGTCAGTTTTATCGTCTCAATGATTAAATACTTCCTCTGAAGGATCTCATAGCTTAGTAAGAAATCTGTTTCAACCTGCACTTTCTGGTGTCTGTGCCCAAACTCCAGCACAGGGCAGTGTTCTTATATACCTGGGTTGGAGGCTGCTGCTATGTGATGTCACTTGATGTGTCCTCTGATATATGCTAGCTAAATTGGAGGATGAGAAGGTAAGTTTATGGCATCATATCTTTCAGTTAAGGTATATAGGGGGCAATACTATAAGAAACATATAAATCTGTGATCTACAACAAATTATGCTTTATCTATACGTAGATAGTGTCCATTAAAAGTTTCTTTTTAATTCCAGTATCTTTGTTGCACATACATGTTTTAATAGTCATTTTATGTCTCTTTAGGACTTTTTATGTCTTTCCCCACTGGAGCTTATGAAGATGACCGGCCTTAGTTATAGAGGTGTCCATGAACTTCTATATATGGTCAGCAGGGCCTGTGCCCCACAGATGCAAACGGTATATATATATATATATATATATTTGTATTTTTTTATGATTTGGTTATGATTTTTGAGACGATTCTTAATCTCATTGGAAATATTTTTTGGGGACTGCCTGGGGGACACAGTTGGTTAAGCAACCAGCTCTTGGTTTTGGCTCAGGTCATGAGCTCAGGGTCATGAGACTGAGCCACTGTGTTGGGCTCCACTCTCAGTGTGGAGTCTGCTTGAGCTTCTCACTCCATCTGCCTCTCTCAAATAAATAAATCTTAAAAAAAAATACAATTCTATTTGGGATCAGGCAAATGTAAAAATAGAGATGAACACCTCAAAAATATTGACTCACACCATTAAGTTAGTCCTTTAATGAGAATATGTGAAAAATTTATGTAGTATATAAACTCATGGGAGACAGTTCCTAATTATGGGAACGAGGAAGCAACAGGAAGTTTTTTTCCCCCCTGTAGCTAATAGTGATATTTCAAAAAGACATCTGTGTCTTTTGTTTGGGTAGAATTTGTGGACCTCATGTTAAACTATAATGTGCTCCTAATTTTCGAATGTTCCTATCTCTGTAAATACTAACTTTTATAATCATCACTCTACATCATAAAGTACACATATGGGGTTTCTACTTGCTTATTGATTAGATAATACTTAAAAACTTTGCTCACTCTTTTTTTTTTTTTTAAAGATTTTATTTATTTGAGAGAGAGAGAGAGAGAAGAGACAGAGAGAGAGGGAGAACAAGCATGAGCTGGGGAGAAGGACAGAGGGAGAGGCAGAAGCAGACTCATTGTGGAATACAGAGCCTGAGTGGGGCTCGATCCCAGGACTCTGAGATCATGACCTGAGTTGAAGGCAGCTGCTTAACCAACTGAGCCACTTAGACACCCAAAAACTTCGCTCACCCTTGAGAAGAGTTAAAGTCTTTTATAACAAATCCTTGTCAAGTGGTACAATTATTTTATACTTTCTGTCTCATAACTTCAGTTTTTCAACATGTAGATTTAGTGCATGGTAGAAAAGATCTTGTTTTCCCAGAATAAGAGTGCCTGGAAGTCTGCTTAGTGCTTTATAAATGTATTTATTTAGGTGAATTATAGATTCCTTACCTTGCATCTTATATTGAAATTTGTTGACCACTGAGCAAAAAAGTGGAGTTCAATTCTATGAAGTACGAAGGAAGGGATGGTAGTGTCATTTGAAATTCGTGAAATTAATGAATAGATGAAGTATTTTCTTTTGTTCGGATTTATCTTGTGATCTAAGAAAATACCTCATAGGCAGAGTAGTCAGAAGAATTAGAATTGGAGACAGGTATTGGCACTTTCTTAGCTTTGTCATTGACCTCCAAGCCTTGAACAGCTCACTTTGTTTTATGGGAGAAGGAGGAGAGCTAAAATAGTAAGTGATGATGCTATGACTAGGTTCAATTAACTTGTTACTATTTTGAAGCTCGTAAAGCACCAAGAAAGTGTTTCAGTTTGGCATGTGTCATTCTGTTTGGTCAACATATATGGCGTATTTCTAGTTAGAGAATTAAAGAGAGCATGGGCAGGAAATTCACCTTTCGTCTCCACTTCTGCTACCATTTCAGCCAAGGTATCAGTACCATTCCAGATGCCTTCTCTAGAAACCGTTTTTCTCCTTTGTTGTATGTTCACTTCTGTAGCAGTCTCTAGATTTGAGTCTTGCTGTAAACATTGGCTTAGCTTCAGTACATTTTTCTAGGGAATATATTTTTGTTCATTGATATATTCCTTTAACTGATATTTATTGAGGGCCAGCCATGTAGCAGGTACTCTTGTTAGGTCCTGGGGATCTTGTAGTGAACGTGGTAACATTCTGCCCTCATGCAGCATACAGTGGGAGAAGTCAGACATTACACATATAAGTACATAAACAGTTATTTGTAGTAATGATAAGTCCTACCAAGGAAAAGTATGAAAAACTCTGAAACTTATTAACAGGGTTCGTTACTTAGTTCCAGGGTTAGGAAGGGCTCGCACTAGGAAGTGACACTTTAGCTAAAACCTGAAGGATGACGGATAGGGGAGAGATAGGCAAAGTCAGGAAGAAGGTGAGCATGGAGGAGTCTGTAGGCCGGGGGACCAGGATGTGTAAAGGCCCTGTGAGAGAGGGAGGATGGCACTTCCCGGCAGTAACATCAGGCTGATGTGATGAACAAAGCGGCGAGGAGCAGATTGACCTCAGAGATGAAGTCAGAGAAGCAAGCAGCAGTCAGATCATGGGGCCTGCAGACATGTAAAGGATTTTGAACTTTATTCTGAGAGCAATAAAAAGTCCTAAAAGGGTATGATCTGTGTTTTTAAAAGCTCAGTCTTACACAGAGACTTTATAAAAAAACAAGATTCCTGCACATCTCAGGCTGACTGTGCTGTCCTGATTGTTGCTGCTACTGTTGGTAAATTTTTTTTAGAAGATTTTATTTATTTATTTGAGAGAGAGAGAATGAGAGAGAGTGAGTGTGAGAGGGGGAAGGTTAGAGAGGGAGAAGCAGATCCCCTGCTGAGCGGGGAGCCCGATGCAGTACTCAATCCCAGGACTCCAGAATCATGACCTGAGTTGAAGACAGTTGATCAACCAACTGAGCCACCCAGGCGCCCGGTTGTTGGTGAATTTGAAGCAGGTGTTTCCAAGAGTGGGCAGATCCAAGAACAAGCCCTTCTAGCTTACACACTGGGTGTAAAACAGCTAATTATTGGTTAACAAAATGGATTCCACTAAGCCATGCTACAGCCAGAAGAGATATGAGGAAATCGTTGGGGAAGTCAGCACCTACATTAAGAAAATTGGCTACAACCCCGACATAGTAGCATTTGTGGCTATTTCTTGTTGGAATGGTAACAATATGCTGGAGCCAAGTGCCGACATGTCTCGGTTCAAAGGATGGAAGTTCACCCTAAAGATGGGAATGCCATGCAGAAAAATGAAATTGGACCATTTCCTTACACCACACACGAAAATAGACTCAAAATGGATGAAGAACCTCAATGTGAGAAAAGAATCCATCAAAATCCTTGAGGAGGGCGCCTGGGTGGCTCAGTGGGTTAAGCCGCTGCCTTCGGCTCAGGTCATGATCTCAGGGTCCTGGGATCGAGTCCCGCATCGGGCTCTCTGCTCAGCAGGGAGCCTGCTTCCTCCTCTCTCTCTCTACCTGCCTCTCTGCCTACTTGTAATCTCTCTCTGTCAAATAAATAAATAAAATCTTAAAAAAAAATCCTTGAGGAGAACACAGGCATCAACCTCTACGACCTCAGCCACAGCAACGTCTTCCTAGGAACATTGCCAAAGGCAAGGGAAGCAAGGGCAAAAATGAACTATTGGGATTTCATCAAGATCAAAAGCTTTTGCACAGCAAAGGAAACAGTTAACAAAACCAAAAGATAACTGACAGAATAGGAGAAGATATTTGCAAATGACATATCAGATAAAGGGCTAGTGTCCAAAATCTATAAAGAACTTAGCAAACTCAACATCCAAAGAACAAGTAATCCAATCAAGAAATGGGCAGAAGACATGAACAGACATTTCTGCAAAGAAGACATCCAGATGGCCAACAGACACATGAAAAAGTGCCCCACATCACTCGGCATCAGGGAAATACAAATCAAAACCACAATGAGATAACCACCTCATACCAGTCAAAATGGCTAAAATTAACAAGTCAGGAAATGACAGATGCTGGCAAGGATGCAGAGAAAGGGGAACCTTCCTACACTGTTGGTGGGAATGCACTGTTGGTGCAATCACTCTGGAAAACAGCATGGAAGTTCCTCAAAAAGTTGAAAATAGAACTACCCTATGATCCAGCAATTGCATTACTGGGTATTTACCCTAAAGATACAAACACAGTGATCCGAAGGGGCATGTGCACCCGAATGTTTATAGCAGCAATGTCTGCAATAGCCAAACTATGTAAAGAACCTAGATATCCATCAACAGATGAATGGATAAAGAAGATGTGGTGTGTGAATATATATATATATATACATATGTATATATATATATATGAATATATATAGTATTCATATATATATATATGAATACTATGCAGCCATCAAAAGAAATGAAATCTTGCCATTTGCGACGACGTGGATAGAACTAGAGGGTATCATGCTTAGTGAAATAAGTCAATCGGAGAAAGACAACTGTCATATGATCTCCCTGATATGAGGAATTTGAGATGCAACGTGGGGGGTTGGGGGGTAGGAGAAGAATAAATGAAACAAGATGGGACCAGGAGGGAGACAAACCATAAGTGACTCTTAATCTCACAAAACAAACTGAGGGTCACTGGGGGGAGGGGGGCTTGGGAGAGGGGGATGGGGTTATGGACATTGGGGAGGGTATGTGCTATGGTGAGTGCTGTGAAGTGTGTAAACCTGGCAATTCATAGACTTGTACTCCTGGGGATAAAAACACAGTATATGTTTATAAAAAAATAAAAAATTAAAAAAAAAAAAAGAAATTGAACTAAAAAAAAAAAAAAAAAGATGGGAGTGCCAGTGGAACCACATTGCCTGAAGCTCTGGATTGCATTTCTGGAACCACAAGCCCTTGTGTTTGCCTCTCCAGGATATCTATAAAATTGGTGGTATTGGTATTGTCCTTGTGGGCCGAGTAGAGACTGGTGTTCTTAAACCTGGAATGGTGGTCACCTTTGCTCATTATGGAAAAAAGCTGGAAGATGGTTCCAAGTTCTTGAAATCTGGTGATGCTGCCATCGTTGATATGGTTCCTGGCAAGCCTGTTCGTGTTAAGAACTTCGTCATCCTCCTCTGGACCATTTTACTATTGGTGATGTAAGACAGACGGTTGCTATGGGTGTAATCAGAGCAGTGGTCAAGAAGGCAGCTGGAGCTGACAAGGTCACCAAGTCTGCCCAGAAAGCTCAGAAGGCTAAATGAGTATTATCCCTAGTACCTGCCAGTCCAGTCTTAATCAGTGGTGGAAGAATGGTCTCGAAACTGTTTGTGTCAATTGGCCAATTAATAGTAAAAGACTAGTTATTGATAACAGTGCATCATAAAACCTTCAGAAGGAAAGGAGAATGTTTTGTGGACCATATGTGTTTTTTTTTGTGTGAGGCTGTTTTAAGTTATTAATTTTTAAAAATCAGTACTTTTTAATGAAAATGTGACCAAAAATCTGTTATAGAATTTTGAGACCCATTAAGACAAAAATTTAATGAGAAAAAACCCCCCACAACTCAGTCTTGAACACAGATAAGTGATTGGAAAGGAGCAGGAAAATATTGGTGAAGACCACTTAGGTATCTACTCCTATATTCCAGACAGAAAGTGGTTGTGACAAGCGTTTTTCGTGTGGTGTCAGTGCAGATGGCATTATGTGAGTTGTTCTGAGAGATATTTAGGAGGCAGAATGAGTAGCATTGGTGATTGTTTGCCAGTGGGTGGTGGTGAAATACAGGAAAGTGACAGATGAGTCCTTGATTTTTTGCTTTGGGAAACTGGGTAGTGCCACTTCCTGGGATAAGGAATGCTGGAAAAAGGATCAGACTTGATGGAGGCAGATCATGCATTTAATTTGGTACTTGCTGAATGTAAGGGGCTTATGAAACATTGAGTGGAGATACGAAGCAGGCAGTTCAATACATGGATCTGCTATACAACGCATACATACTGTTGTAGCAGTATGCGTTTGGGAGTCATTAGTGTAAATAAGACAATGAGATAAGCATATCCAAGACCAAGTCCTGAGTGAAGCCAACACTTTAAAATCAGATTAAATAATGATGCGTCTGAGAAGCAGCAGCCACCACCATAGAAGAAAAACTGGTTGAGTGGCATACCAAAATACTCCTTTTTGTTTCATTTATATACATACCATCATTTCTGATATTGTATACATACTATCATATCTTATCCTGTTCCTTCATTTTAGTCTTTTTTATATGTGTCACTAATTCTATTATTCTTTTTTTTTAAAAATATTTTATTTATTTATTTGACAGAGAGAGATCACAAGTAGACAGAGAGGCAGGCAGAGAGAGAGAGAGGGAGGGAAGCAGGCTCCCTGCTGAGCAGAGAGCCCGATACGGGGCTCGATCCCAGGACCCTGAGATCATGACCCGAGCTGAAGGCAGCGGCTTAACCCACTGAGCCACCCAGGCGCTCCTAATTCTATTATTCTAGTGATTAGTGCTCTTATAGTGGCAAGGAAGTACTTTAATGTTGACAGATTGGGCAGCCTTTATATGTTTGATAAAATGTCTCCAAGCCTATCTACCAGGCAATAGCCTGATGATATATTGTAGATAATATTCAGGCATTTCTAAATCAGATGCATACCAGATGACTTTTTCTGTAGTTTTTCTTTTCTTTTATTTACCTGAGTATAGCCTTAGAAAAATGTGATAATCTATGGTTTAAATGATCTAAGAATTTAATAGGTGAGATTGGAGAGAAGTGGGGACATTTGTGGCTTACAAATATTAATATGCTAGTTTTCCTACTTCTTCACAGAAGCAGAAGGACCTTGAATTTGATATATAGATTTATTAAGTTGTAAACTGGAAGTGGTTAGAAACTGTCTCTGTTTCTGTTCTCAGAGTTTATCATAGTATATGGCATGCATTAAGTACTCAGTATTTGTTGAAAATGAAGGAAGGAAGGAAGGAAGGAATAGTTAATGTTCTATGGCTTGATCTCAGTTTATTTGGGCAATTTAATAAAATAGTAATTTTTAATGTTAGAAATTATAGAGGTAAGCGTTCTTAAACATTGCTAGGTATGTAATCACATTAATCACATTTTAAAGGCCCCTTTTCAGAAGAAGGTAACATTCACAGGTTCCAAGGATTTGATGCAGACATTTCTTGGGGGTCCATTTCTCAGGCTACCATAGCTACCTTCAATCTATTCTTCACAGACCAACCTTGGTTTGAAAAGATAACTTGAGCATGCCATTCCTTCTTACTCTCCACATTGACCCCAGACTTCAACAAGGCTCTTTCGTGATTTGGCCCCTGCTTATTTCTCCAGCCCCATCATTGGCCCCACTGTGACCACACTCCATCTTTCAACCATTCTCACTTTTTATTTTTTGTAGTTTTTAATTAGTTTCCATTTTCTCCCTTTCTGTATGTGTTCTGTCTCTTTGGCAGGAATATGTGTATTTCCTTTGCTTAACAGCTATTTCACATTATAGCTCAGACATCCAGCTCCTCCTGAACTCTTCCTGGATCACAGAATTCATAGATGAGGTATATACTGTCTCTGTGAGTCCACTTTCCCTGTCATGGTGTCTCTGATAACTGTATTGTAATTGCCTGGTTTCCAGTCCTAATTTCAACTGCTGGGTGACCATAGGTACTGTGAGGGCAGGGCCTCTGTCTCCTGTCATATCCCCATATTCTGGCATAGTCTCTGGCATGGACTAAATATTCATTTAACAAATAAATGTTTGAGGAAAAGAGAGATGGATTGGGATTCCAGCTGCTAGAAACTGAGGTTTGGAGTGGGTTTCTGGTTTTTAATAGAAATGGAGATTGAAAAGAACATCTTCTTTTTCTTGTTCAGGCTTATGGGATGAAGATGCAGACGTCTGCTTCTCTCTCCCCAGCGTTCTTAGCCACAACCCTTTCTGCATTGGATGAAGCCCTGCATGGTGGTGTGGCTTGTGGATCCCTCACAGAGGTAAAGGAGAAACTTTCCAAATCTCCCACTGGCCTGTAACCTTCAGAGCCAGGGGAAAAAGTTGAGTTGAGAAACATAGATTATTTCATACCTCAAGGGCATGGTTCTCCACTCAGGACCTAGTATAGTTGCTTTTCAAAAAATAAAGTTATTCAGAACAGTCCTTCCTGACCATGAAGTCTGCTTTGGTTGCTGTTTCTTAAAATTAACTTAGAAACTGATGAATATTATGGAATAGCATGAAGCGATTTGGGGGAATTAAAAAAGGAACAGTACTTAGTGTATGAGGAAGGAAAATTTGAAATTTTATTAACATGTGGGCAAATCATGGTATTAAACTGAAGTGAGCTATTTTTAGTTTCTGTTGTAGATAAAATTTGGTTCTAGGATGTGATAGGCTGTGTTAGTTTTGTGTTGTTGCACAACAAATTACTTCAAAATGGAGTGACTTAAAACGACAATTGGATACTTACTATTTCTGTTTCTTTGGGAGTGGCTTAGCTCAGAGTTGTCCGTGAAGGATTCAGTGTCTTGAAGGCGTGTGGGGCTGGAGGATATTTCCAAGAGGGCTCACTCATGTAACTGGGATGTTGATGCTGGTTCTTGGTAGGCGGTCACAGTTCCTCTCTGAGTAGGCTCTCCACAGGCTGCTTGAGTTCCTCAGGACATGGTGGTAGACTTCCCCCTGGGTGAGTAATCCAAAAGAAGGCAAGATGGAAGTGGCAAAGCCTTTGATGATTTAGTTGTGGAAGTTACACACCATCAACTTCTGCCACATTGTCTTCTTAAAAAGCATGTCATTAAGTACAGATCACATTCAAGGAAAGAGAAAATTGGCTTTACTTTTTGAAAGAATTATCAAGAATTCAAGGACATTCCTTTCTTTTTTTTTTTTAGAGAGGAGAAGGGGGGAGGGGCAGAGGGAGAAGAGGAGAGAGAATCTCAAGCAGGATCCATGTGGGGCTTGATCTCACAGCCCTGAGATCATGCCTGAGCCAAAAATCAAGAGTTGGACACTCAACAGATGTTACTTTAATACATGTGTATATTGTAATATGATTGCTGTTGTAGCAATATTTACCACATAATTATAGTACAATATTACTGTCTATATTCATTAGACTGCATTAGAGCTCTATGGCTTATTTACTTTTCATTACAAGTTTGTACTGTTAAACACCATCACTTTAAAAAAAAAATTTATTTATTTTAGAACAAGAGAGAGGGCACAGGTGAGATGGGAGGGAGATGAGGGGCAGAGGGAAAGAATCTCAAGTAGAGGCCATGCTGAGGGTGGACCCTGATGCATGGCTCAGTCTCCAAGACCCTGAGATCATGATTTGAGCTGAGATCAAGAGTCAGTTGCTTAACCAACTGAGCCACCTGGGTGCCCCAAACACCATCACTCTTATCTCCCCACCCCACGCCTTTTTAACCACCTTTTTAATTTTATAGATTTAACTTTTTAGATTCCACATGTAACTGATACTCTATAGTACGTTTCTTTCTCTGACTTACGTTGCATAGTGTAATGTGCTTAGGGTCTGTTCATGTTGTTGCTCATGGGAGGTTATCTTCCTCATGGCTGAGTAATTTTCCATTGTGTATATATGCCCCATTTATTAGTATTATTTTTATTAACATAATGTTAATGTTATTAATGTTACAAATAATGTTATTTGTTTCAGGGGTACAGGTCTGTGAATCGTCAGTATTACATAGTTCACAGCACTCACCATAGCACATACCCTTCCCCAGTTTCCATCACTTAGCTGCCCCATCCCTCCAACCCCCTCCCCTCCAACAACCTTCAGTTTGTTTCCTGAGATTAAGAGTATCTTATGGTTTGTCTCCCTTTCTGGTTTCATCTTCATTTTTCCCTCTCTTCACCTATGATACTCTGTTTTGTTTCTCAAATTCCTCATATCACTGAGGTCATATAATAATTGTCTTTCTCTGATTGACTTATTTCACTTAGCATAATACCCTCTAGTTCCAGCCGCGTTGTTGCAAATGGCAAGATTTCATTTTTTTTTTTTAAAAGATTTTATTTATTTATTTGACAGACAGAAATCACAGGTAGGCAGAGAGGCAGGCAGAGAGAGAGAAGGAAGCAGGCTCCCTGCTGAGCAGAGAGCCCGATGTGGGGCTCGATCCCAGGACTCTGGGATCATGACCTGAGCCGAAGGCAGAGGCTTTAACCCACTGAGCCACCCAGGTGCCCCAAGATTTCATTTTTTGATGGCTGCATAGTATTCCATTGTGTATCTATACCACATCTTCTTTTATCTGTTCATCTATCAATGGGCATCTAGTTTCTTTCCATAATTTAGCTCTTGTGGACATTGCTTAAATGCTGCATTTTTTTAAAATGCTGCATTTTTAAATCCATTCACCTGTGATGGACATTTAGGTTGTTAACATATCTTGGCTATTGAGAATACTACTATGATAATCATTGGAATGCAGGTATCTTGATGAAATAGTTTTTACTTCCTTTGGGTATATATCCAGAAGTGGAATTTCTGAGTTCTATGTAGATCTATTTTTAATTGTTTTGAGGAACCTCTATATTGTTTTGCATAGTGAGATTGAAGATATTTAGAAACTACCACAGTTCTTTCCCGCATGCTGCATTGGCATGCTTACTGGTCCACTGTGATAACTCACACACTTACCAGGATACTCCTGAAGAACTTCTTGCCTGAGACTTCTAGGGGCATAGATATTTTAAGCAAACAAGAGCAAACTCTGACTTTCTCATAGTCATGGATTCCAGTGTAGATTTTTTTTTTTTGAAAATGGGCATTCTGTTTTAGATACTATACCTTATTTTATGTCCTGTCTTCTAAGAAAGGTTTAAAAATGTGTGTGTGCTAGCTTAGAGGATGACTATTAGATAGTTGATAAATGAGTGAGCGAATCTTTAAAAGAAACAAAACCCCCTGCTGTTGCAGGGTACCGCCACCAGATGGTGCCAGAATCTTACTTTATGTAATCTTTTTGCACTCTAGCGGGACGTCTTCAAGTGAGTTTGTAATGGCAGTGTTCCACAGTTACAAAGTTACTTAAATAACAAAAACTGAACTTAAGATTAACTAACAACTAATTTAAAAAAATGTTTAAGTTTTAGAATACTTTTCAATACTTTTTCACTTGACATTTGTCAATTCTTTCTGAATCCAAGTGTTAGTTACCAGCCATGTTGGTGTTTTGTCATGATCTGCTTGGTGGACTTGGAGCACAGATGCTCTGACTGCCAGTTCTGTACTTCCTGTTTTAGGTAGAGGTAGCTTCTTCAGTTGTTTCGGGATTTTTTTTCAGTTGACTATAGGGAGTATTTCTATTTACCTTTTATTAAAATTTATAAAATTTTAATGTATATTATATATATAAGATTAAATATAGTCTGCATGTGTAAGTTATGAAGTCTTATGACCCTATGACTTAATAAGAACCAGAACAATACCAGAACCATTGAAACTAACCATGGGCTTCTCCCTGATCCTATTTTTACCCTTCACTGAGATCTAATTTTTGTCCTGAATTTTTACCATTCCTAAAATTTTTTCCCCTTTAGTTTTCTTTTACTGTCTGTGACCTAAATAGGTGCTATGACATTTATTTAGTTTTGCTTTGTTTTGAGCTTTATTAAATCATTTCTGTGATTAATTCATATCATATTTCTTCTGTGAATTATTTTTTTTTTCACTTAATAATGTCGTCTAAGATTTAACCATGTTGTTTCAGTTGACAGGAGTATAATTCCCTTTTCTTGCTGTATCATATTCCATTTTGAAAATATGCCACGATTTATTTATCTTTTTTCCTGTGAGTGAACATTTGGGTTGTTTCTAGATTGCTGCTAAGATAAACAAATTCTATGAAAATTGTACATGTCCCTGCATCACATGTACAGGTATTTCGCTGGGACAGGGATTGGTAAATTTCTGCCCAATGATCAAATCTAGCTTGGTGTCTGTTTTTGTAAACAAAGTTTTGTTATAACACAACTATGCTGATTTGTTTATGTTTTGTCTGCTGCTGTTTATATGATAGAAGGCAGAGTTGAGTTAGTTGTGGTAAAGATCTCATGGTCTGTAGAGCCAAAAATATTTACTATCTGGATCCTGTCTAGGGTATCTACCTTGGAGTGATTTCCTGGTTATAGGATATGTGCATAATGCAGCTTTGCAGAATCAGGACAGATTGTTTTCCAGAGCGGTTGTACCTGTTTGAATTTCTACCAGTGATGTTCAGGAATTCTTCTTGGTCCATGTCTTCATTCCTTGGTATTATCAGATTTCTTAACTTATGCCCATCTTTGGCATCTATGATCTCAGTTTTCATTTTCCTGATTTCTAATGAGCTTGAAAAATTTTTTCACAAATCATTTGGATATTTCAATAGCAGTTTTATTAAGGTACAATTTAACCACTGTAAAACCTCAATGATTATTAATTGATAATTCAAGTAATTTTCTAGTAAGTCATCACCATAGTCCAGGTTTAGAACAGTTCCATCACCTTAAAAATTTCCCTCATGCATATTTATAGGTAATCCTTGCCTCCATCCTCAGCCTCGGGTACCCACTCATCTGTTTTTCTGCTTCTATCTATATATTTGCCTTTTCTAAACATTTCATATAAGTGGGATCATCTAATATGTAGTCTTTGTGTTTGGTTTCTTTCACATAGTACAATGTTTTTGAGGTTCACCCGTGTTGTAGCCTGTAGTAGTAGTTTGTTCCTCTTAATTGAGGATTTGTATCCCATTGTATGGCTGCAGCACATTTTGTTTATCCATTCTTCAGTTGATGGGCACTTAGATTGTTTCCAGTTTTCATCCAGCAGGAATAATGCTGCTATGAATTCATGGATAGGTCTTTGTATGGACATAGGTTTTTGTTTCTCTGGGAGATTACTAGGAATGAGTGGATAATGGATACACTGAACTTTTTTTTTTTTTTTTTAAGATTTATTTATTTATTTATTTGACAGACAGAGAGAGAGAGATCACAAGTAGACAGAGGCAGGCAGAGAGAGAGGGGGGGGGGAAGCAGGCTCCCTGCTGAGCAGAGAGCCCGATTCTAGACTTGATCCCAGGACCCTGAGATCATGACCTGAGCCGAAGGCAGCGGCTTAACCCACTGAGCCACCCAGGCGCCCCTACACTGAACTTTTTAAGAAACCCCAAGACTGCTTTCCAAAATGGCTGTACCATTTCACATTCTCACTGGCAAAGTGTGACGGCTTGTTTCTCCGCATCCTCACTAACATTTAGTATTGTTTATCTTTTTGATTTTAGCTATTCCAGTGGGTGTGAGTGGTATTTCATTGTTGTTGTTGTTTTTTCTCCCCCTTGCACCACTGGGGGACGATAGGCGCCCCATCCTCACGCTCACAGCCAGGCTTGCTGTGGAATTGCCAATTTCATTGTAGTTTTAATTACACTTCTCTAATGACTAATGATATTGAACACCTATTCATGTGCTTACTGGCCATCTGTGTATTTTCTCTCTTTTTTAAAAAGATTTATTTATTTATTTTAGAAAGAGAGAATGCCTGTGGGTGAGCAGGGGGAGGGGCAGAGGGACAGGGAGAGAAAATCCTCAGGCTGACTCCCTGCTGAGTGTGGAGCCCAAGGCAGCTCCATCCCACAGCCCTGACCTCATGACCTGAGCCAAAATCAAGGGTCAGAAGCTTAACGGACTGAACCACCCAGGCACTCTCTTTTTCTTAAGTGAAGAGCCCTAAGTGAAGGGCTCTTAAGTGAAGTGTCTAGTCAGATCTTTCGCCTATTTTTTAATTGGTTGTTTTCTTGTTACTGAGTTGTAAGCATTCTTTATATATTCTGGATACAAGTCCTTCATCAGATATAGGATTTGCAATTGTTTTCTTCCAATCTGTGGCATGTCTTGTTCATTGGTTTGTTTATGGCAGCTTTTGGAGTCCAGTCTGTCAGTTTTTTTCTTTTATTGATGGTGCTTTTGGTCATCTCTACAAATTCTTTGTCCAGCCAAAGACACAGTGATTTTTGCTATGTTTTCTTCTAAAGTTTCATAGTTTTAGGTTTTACATTTTGTTTATGATCTATTTTTTTAAAGATTATTTATTTATTCGACAGAGAGACAGAGATCACAAGTAGGCAAAGAGGCAGGCAGAGGGAGAGGAAGGGAAGCAGGCTCCCTGATGAGCAGAGGGCCTGACGTGGGGCTGGATCCCAGAACCCTGGGATCACCACGGGAGCCGAAGGCAGAGGCCTTAACCATTGAGCCTCCCAGGTGCCCCTGTTTATGATCTATTTTGAGTTAATTTTTGTGTAATCTATTGTGAGCTAATTGAGTTAATTGCATACTGTCTTTTTAAAAATATTTTATGATAGTTTGTATAAATTAGAATTATTTGTTTCTTGAATATTTGATAAAAATTTTCTGAAAAATTGTCTGATCTTGGTGTTTTCCTTGTGGGAAGATTTAAAAAATGAAATAAATTCCTTTAAGGCTTTATGGGACCATTCCAGTTTTCTGTTTCTTACTGAGTAGTTTTGGTGAATGATGTTTTTATGAATATGCCCATTGTCTTTAATTTTTCAAATTTATTGTCATAAAGTTATTCACTGAATTCTCCTCATTTTTAAATCTGATTTTAAAAAATTGAAAAATTTAAATCTGGTTTAATATGTGAGCTTATTCCCCTTTTCATTCCTAACATTACCTAGTTTTCTTTTTCTCTTCCTTTTTAAAAAGTCTGGGGCGCCTGGGTGGCTTAGTGGGTTAAAGCCTTTGCCTTCGGTTCAGGTCATGATCCCAGGGTCCCGGGCTCGAGCCCCGTACCGGGCTCTCTGCTCAGCGTGTAGCCTGCTTCCTCCTCTCTCTCCGCCTGTCTCTTTGCCTACTTGTGATCTCAGTCAAATAAATAAATTCTTAAAAAAAAGTCTGGTGAGAGTTTAATATTATTATTCTTTGCCTTTTTTTTTTTAAATTTTATGATTTATTTGTCAGAGAGAGAAAGAGAGAGAGAGAGAGAAAGCAGGGTGAGGGGCAGGCAGAGGGAGAAGCAGGCTCCCTGCTGAGCAAGGAGTGTGAGGTGGGATTCAGGACTCCATCCCAGAATCCTGGGATCATGACCCGAGCCTCAGGTAGACAATCAACTGAGCCACTCAGGTGTATTATAGTCTTTTCAAAGGACTGTGCTTTTTATTGTTCTTTTTTGGTCCTCTCTATCTTTTCTTCTACTTCAATGATATATTTTATTATCTCCTTCTATGTGATAGCATGTTTTGTGAGATTATTTCTACCCCCAAAAAGTTACATTTAATCTATTAATTTTCAGTTTTTCGTTCTTCTTTTTTTTTTTTTTACTCCGCGCTTGTAGGCTATGAATATCCATTGCTTCATTTTTAAAATACAAAATGAAATTTATTTTATATAAAATTTATTTATATAAAATGAAAATTATAGCAGTTTCATTTTTATTTAGTTTTAATGGTATTTTAAAATTTCCATTATGATTGCTTCTACAATTCATGAATTATTTGGAATTTTTGAAAATCTAAATTACTTAATTAAAAAATTTATCTTTTGGGGCGCCTGGGTGGCTCAGTGGGTTAAGTTGCTGCCTTCGGCTCGGGTCATGATCTCGGGGTCCTGGGATCGAGTCCCACATCGGGCTTTCTGCTCAGCAGGGAGCCTGCTTCCCTCTCTCTCTCTCTGCCTGCCTCTCCATCTACTTGTGATTTCTCTCTGTCAAATAAATAAATAAAAAATCTTAAATTAAAAAAATTATCTTTTAAAAATTAGATTGTTAACCTAAATTCATTGGTCAGAGAACTTTATGTGATACCGACTCTGAAAATTTCTGAAACTTGTTTTAAGGTGTAATATGTGGTCAACTTTTATAAAAATACTCTAAGTGCAATTGAGAAGAATGATTATTCTCTAATATTTAAATGCTCTGCATATATGACCATTAAATTCAGCTTGTTATTTGGGTTGTTCAAATCTTTATCTTTACCAACTTTTTTTCTCAGCCCGACCTAATAGTAATTTAGAAAGGTTAAAATGTTGTTGAATTGACAAATTTACTTGTAGTTCTATTATTTTTTACTTAATGTATTTTGAGCCTATTTTATTGTGTTTTGACTTAACACATTTAGAATTGTCCTATGTTTTTAGAGAACTGAACCATGTTCTTGGTTCTTCTATAGCACTTGTCACTGTTAAAACTGTAGCGTTTGTATGCTTAATTAGTGCATGTCTTCCTCACTGGAGAATAAATTCCAAGTGGGCAGGGATTGTGTCCTTATAGTTAGATTCACAGGATTAGCATATGTAGGAGGTAATTAATAAGTATTAGTTGAGAGAATGAGTTTGTATTTAAACACTTACGTAGTGCTTGTTTACTGTAATGCTTTGGTTATTGCTATGTCTTTCATATTCTCTCCTTGGATCTTGAAATAAGCCAAACTTTAGTAATTTTTAATGTTATATTTATTTTGATTTGTATACCATTACAAATGATCACAATAGGGGCGCCTGGGTGGCTCAGTGGGTTAAACCTCTGCCTTCGGCCCAGGTCATGATCTCAGGATCCTGGGATCGAGCCCCACATGGGGCTCTTTGCTCTGTGGAGAGCCTGCTTCCTCCTCTGTCTCTGCCTGCCTCTCTGCCTACTTGTGATCTCTTCTGTCAAATAAATAAATAAAATCTTTAAAAAAAAAATGATCACAATAGTACCCCTAAGGAATATGAGTTTTCTACTTAACTGATCTTTTATTAATGAACATCAGTGATTCTTTCATTTTAGGAGTTCTTTTCTTAAATATCTCTAATATCTGTGTATCTTAGCTGCATATTTATAGATCTGTTAAATATTGCTGTTTAACAAATCATTCTAAAGTTTAGTGGCTAAAAACAACAAGAAAGATTTATTACCTCACAGTTTCTGTGAGTCAGGAATTCAGGAGCATCTTAGCTGGTTTTCTGGTTAAGGTCTCTCATGAGATTACAGTCAAGGTATTGGTGAGGCTGCAGTCATCTGAGAACCTGACTGGAGGTGGTGGAGATGCTTCCAAGATGGCTCACTTATGTGGCTGGGAAGTTGGTCCTGGCTCTTGTTGGCAGGAAGTTTCAGTTATTGGCCACCTGGACCTTTCCACAGGACTGCTTGCCTGTCTTCCTGACGTGGCAGTTGACTTCACCTAGAGTAAGTGATCTTAGAGAACAAGGCAGAAATGGCATTGTCTTCTATGGCTGGCTTTGGAAATTACATAGCATTACTTCCGCCGTAGTCTATTACACAGACACACCTGTTACAGTGTAGGAGGAGAGTACAGAAGGGTATGAATACCAGAGTGAGATCACAGAGTGGGTCCTTCTTAGAGCCTGGCTATCACTGTATATGTGTGTTGATATATGTATGCATGTATGCGTGTGTGTGTGTGTGTGTGTGTAAGTCTTAAAAAACTTTATCACTTCTCCGTTCCCAGAGACTTTGTGGTAGACAGAATTCTGAAATGGCCTCCCAGAGATGCTGTGCCACAATGCCTGGAACCTGCGGATGTGATGAGCTAGCATTCCCGTTATTATGGCATATTCTGTGGCACAGTTGACTTTAAGACAGGGAGATCTACTGATCTGCTTCCATGGGCCCTTGAAAACTGAGCTTTCTCTGGCTAAAGAAGGAGAAACCAGAAAGATCGTGAGAAGGAATGTAGGTAGGTGGCCTCTCAATGCGGTGAGCAGCCCTCGGAGGATGGCCAGAGAGGAAACAGCTCAGATCCGCGGCTGCAGAGCAGGGGGTTTTGCCGCGCTGGCATCTTGGTCTTGGCCCGGTGAGACTGAGTGGAGAGCCCTGTCAAGCCCATCTGGACTGACTGCTAACCTACGGAAGCGTGAGAATCTACAGAAGTGTGAGATAAGAAACGGGTGTTGTGTTAGGCTGTTAAGTTTGTGGTAATTTGTTACAGAGTGATAGAGAACTAATATGGTATCACTGGAGGTGATACCATATTAATTAATTGCCTTGCATGATCTGTGTTTCTGGTTAAAAGGTCAAACCTAGAGTCCCAGATACGAGGTAGATGTCACATCTGGTGAGAGAGGTAAGGCAACTGGTAGGATAAACTTCGATGAGGCCTAGAGATGACAGAGGGAGTAAGAGTAAGTCTGGAAACATTCTGCTAGTGTTTTTATAGCTGCTCCTTCCTGATGCCCAGTTTTGATTGATGTGGAAGTCGCTGAATCTGTGTAGGTGCAGTTACAGCACCAAGATCAAAAGTGGAAGTAGAGAAGCACTCCTCGAGCTGAAAGCAGAAGCAGCAGAGGAGAAATCAAAGAGAAACTGCCTCTGCGGAATCACAGATGAAACTGAACTGCGGGGCTTTGTCCAATTCCCTGGGAACATCACATTCCTTACTCGAGGAATATCTAAGCAGATAATTCGGCATCTGCTATTACTAATGATGGGTAGTAAAGATATGTTTGAAATTTAAAGTTTAAAAGTTTATATAATGTGGAGGTCAAACCACATGATAGCCTTCTCATAGGGGATCATGTACATTAAATCAGTGTTTTTCAATCGTGTTTTCATTTTCTCCCCTTATGAGCTTTTTAGATATTTTTTTTTTCTAATGAAGCTTCCTTCCCCATGGAATTTTAATGCTGCAGATACATTATATGCCTATTTATGTACTGTCTGTGTATCTGTGTTTTAGGTTGAAAAAGAATAAAATCTAACCCTCCCCACCCCCAAAGCAGGTTTCATCCTTGGGGGTCAAGATCACCCCTACTAAGAATGTAGAATAAAGATGCTAATATGACTTGGTAAAATTAAGGTTGTATTGAAAGGGATCACCAAAAAAAAGTGTTTTCATACTGCAATCCTGAGGTTACTGGACTATAGAACTGGTCCAAACTCATGTCAACAGACGGATAAAAGGTCTGCATATCTTTGTTCAAGGGTACCTCTGGAAGTGTAAACCTATGAAGCCTGCCAAATCTTTACAGCATTTGAGAGGGACGATTATACCCAGATCCTTGCTCTAAATACTGAGAAAGGATGTAGCACGTTTTTACTATTTGTATTTCCTGACACATTTCTATGCTTTGTTCATGATTTAAGTAGACCAGTTGTCCTTGAACAGGTCAGTTTTGCTTTGGAAGTGACTATTCTACTATCCCAAAAAGGTAGGAGCAGGATGCCAGAGTCCTATTTTGGCATCCTGATTTTTCCTCAGAACAGTTAAATATGCAGTTCTTATTCTTTCTTATTGGCAAGGTTAGCTGTGGCCTGCAAGATCACTGGAGCTAATAGGGCAGGATCGTAAACTTAAGTGCCTTCAAGGACCAGGCATGTGATAGGAGTGCATAAACAGTGAAGTACAAGACATGAATTTTGATTAGTCAATTTTGGCTGCTTACACTGCTTACAACAGCAGCAAACACTTATTTTTCTTGCTCATGGGTGTGTAGGTTGGACAAAATGGGTCTCATCTCCTTCAGAATACAGCCAGGGTAGGTGTGCTCCATGGGTGACAACAGCAGTAGGATTGCTAGGGAGAAACTTCAATTCCCATTCCTTGACCATAATCCGCTGGTTTGTTTATCCTGCCCAGTGTTTTGAAAGGCAAGATAGTCAGGCCCCTGTCCTAATACAGGATCTTAGCAGGTGTGGTTGTTTGGATCATTGCTCCTAATTCTTCGCTCACTTCCTGGTTTAGAAATAAATGTCTTTCTCCATAAAGATTTCATAGAATCTTTTATATAGCACATGTTATATGATTGTTAAATGGATGATGATGTCCCTTGATACTGTTGATTTTTTTTTTTTTTTTTTTTTTTTTAACTGTGAAGCTTGGGGTACTTGTCATTTCCATGTCCTCCTCTGTTTTTCTGCTCAGTTCCCCTCCCTTCTTTTTTGTCCCTTCCCATGTACTTGAAAGATAGCAGTTGTTAATATGAAGTAAGAAGGAGTAGTGGAGAAAATCCAAGATATAAAACCTTCCACATGTTGATGTAATTTAAGATCAAGGTTTTTTTCACAAGGCAAAGTAGTACCTGGCCTTTCTGAGATTGAGATTTTGTTTGTTGTTTGTTTTAGGATTTTGAGAGTTAGTTATTTTTCAAATGAATTCAGTAGATCGAAGGCCTAATCATGTTTCTACATGATTGTAGAGAAAATGGAGACAAAAGATGGGTGAGGGGCATTGTTTAAAAAAATGTTAGGAAGTTTCCAAAGCTCTTTTCTCAGATCAGAACCAGACAGTCCTTAAATTTTCTCACGTGAAGTATTGGTTTGGCAGATGGTCCATCCTGTTGCCCCCATCTTCAGTGAGAGGAGAGTTAACTTGGTTAACTTGGTCCTGTCAGGTCCAGGTTTCACATTCATCTCAACCATTCAGTCTCTCTAAAGATTAGAATGACTAGGCTTCATTTTTACTTCAGTACAACTGGACTTTCTTTGCTTAGGAATAATTCTCTTTCTCCTTTAAACTAATTATTAATATTTGCTTTCCTGTTGATATTTGAGTGATCCTCACCACTGGTTATTTTCGTTCAGTTCTTTTATTTCTCAGGCAGGGTTGAAGCCCAGAATCTAAACTATATGAAGCTGATTGTATTTTACTGGTGTTTTCTGTGTGTAAATGTTGTATTCACTCTAGAGTTTCCAAGAAACAACTAACCGAGACTATTCTGGTTTGGCATGTTCTCTCTCTCTAACCACCATTGGAGCTGAACCTGGGAACTGAACACAACTTGAAACTTTGTGGTTTGGCTGGGAGAATTCAGAGCTAAACTATCTGAAGCTAAAAATTATTAATGTTGAAATGTTTTAACCCACTAAGTAAACCTGAAAAAATAATGAAATTTAACTCCAGTCAGCCCATCAGAATTGCATGCAGCATAAATTTTTTTGAGTCTAGAAAGAGAGTGAAAAATGTATGAAGACGATCTGAGATTGCTATAGAAATTAGTTATTTTAGCTTAAACTAATGTAATTATCCAACTTCAAATGCAAAGTCAAAACAAAACAAACCCCAGAAATCTTATAATGTTATTCACATAATGTTCTATTTTTCCCAGTCTATGCTGAATAGTATGTGAAAATAATGAAGTAGAAAAAATGCCAGTTCTACTTGTTTAAGTTTTCAGATTTTTTTAACATGTTTTCTTTAAAGATGGAAAAATGAGAATACCTTACATTTTCATGAGACTTGATATATTACTGAATGTTTTCATGTGTATCATTTTAATTAAAATAGTGGCTTGTTTTACCTTTCCACTAAAAATCGCAAAGGATTTAAGGGGTTTAAGCTCATTAAACCCTTTAGGTGTGTAGGGATACCTGGGTGGCTCAGTGGGTTAAGCCTTTGCCTTCGGCTCAGGTCACAATCTCAGGTCATGATCTCAGGGTCCTGGGATCGAGCCCTGCAACGGACTCTCTACTCAACGGGGAGCCTGCTTCCCCCTCTGTCTCTGCGTGCCTCTCTGCCTACTTGTGATCTCTCTCTCTCTCTGTGTCAAATAAATAAATAAAATCTTAAAAAAAAATCCCACTTGTGTGTAGATAGTATGTATAGAAAGGTAGTCCTCTGTTCCTCTCATTAGTTAAAACTCTGAAGAATAACTGTTTTTCATTTTCTAGATCCACTTACAACTTTCACTGACAAAAATTACTTTTCCTCTGATTTCTGATAATTAATTTGATCCATACCATCTTTGATAATGATAAAAGAGTGTTTGGGGCTCTTTAAAACTAGCAGTTTCCAAAGTGTGTAAGTATGGTCCATTAGTTTGTGGGAAAAAAACCTTCTAACTTCTATTGGTATTTCAACCTAGAAAATGAAATAAACCTTAATGAGTATTTTTTTTTAAAGATTTTATTTATTTATTTGACAGACAGAGATCACAAGCAGGCAGAGAGGCAGGCAGAGAGAGAGAGAGAGAGAGGAGGAAGCAGGCTCCCTGCTGAGCAGAGAGCCCGATGCAGGGCTCGATCCCAGGACCCTGGGATCATGACCTGAGCCAAAGGCAGAGGTTTTAACCCACTGAGCCACCCAGGCGCCCCTCTTAATGAGTGTTTAATGTATAGAGTGACACTGGCATCTTCACTTGGTCTATGTGTCAGACTGTCATATGTCAGGTATAGTCCATGAGGAAGTATTACAGAAGATTGACAGAGGCACCTTGCAGTACCTTTATTTTCAGCGTAATGGGATGAATTGTAGTTCTACATACCTACCTAGGTGGATTTTGGATTTGACTAAACCAAATCTCATAAAACAAACAAATGGCAAAAAGATTCCTGCGAAGAAACTGTATACTGGAGTCCATACTAATAATGTGCTAGGAGTGAACCACGTGCATAGACAAGTCAGCTGATGAATCTCCCTTGACTAGTGAAGTCAATCCCTGACAATCTAATTCCATCCAAGATGACATCCAAAATTTTTTGAAATTGATATAAGGGATTATATTTATTACCCTTTATATTGAAACTTTTGTTGTTTTTTTGTCCCTTGAAATACTGAGTAATAATAGGAAGCCATCATAATTAAGAAACACACAGGATAGGGCGCATGAGTGGCTCAGTCAGCTGAGCATCTGACTCAATTTCAGCTCAGCTCATGATCTTGGGGTTGTGGATCAAGCTCCCTGTCAGGCTCTGTGCTCAGCATGGAGTCTGCTTATCCTTCTGTCTCTGCTCCTGCCTTACTCCCATGCTTTCACTCACTCATTCTCTTTCTTTCAAATAAGTAAATAAAATCTTTTTTTTTTTTTTAAAGATTTTATTTATTTATTTGACAGAGAACACAAGTAGGCAGAGAGGCAGGCAGAGAGAGAGAGAGAGAAGCAGGCTCTGCACTGAGCAGAGAGCCCAATGTGGGGCTCGATCCCAGGACCTGGGATCATGACCTGGGCTGAAGGCAGAGGCTTTAACCCGCTGAGCCACCCAGGCGCCCCTAAGTAAATAAAATCTTTAAAAAAACCCCAAAAACTACACGGGATAGGAAGATAACCTTCCATAAGTTTTTAGTGACATTTAAATTCAATATGTAGAAAAATATCACTAAAATTAATGATAGATATTTAAAAGCCTCTTTTGAGTTTTCTTAATAGTAAGAGGCCAAATGTAATATATTATTAATAATATTAGGGACACACTTATTCTTCCCGTTACAATAAAATAAATGAAATAAAGCAAAGAAAACAATACGGCAGCAACTTAAATGGATTCTTTTGTGGACAGATACTGTCAGAAGTTATATAGAAATAATTAGAGATTATTTGAAACATTAAGAATTAAAACAGATTATTCAATGTAGAAAGATGCTATATAAACTATGGAAGTTTCTACCATGACCCAGATGATCATTTTAGCTTGATTTTGTTTCAGTAACGAAATACAGGAAGAACTAAATTTTTTTTGTGTGTCATTAAACTAAAGATGGGTCAGGGAAGATATATTCTCTCAATAAGCTTCCCGAATTTAATACAATGTTTATATGACTTCTTGAATATGAACAATTTCTTGAACATAAAGCAGTGTTTATGAGGGAATTGCCTGGGGTGATGGTAATGTTTTGACTCATAGGGGTTTAGATTACATGTGTGTATACATTTGTTGGAACTCATCAAATGGTAAACTTAAGATTATGCATTTTACTGTATGTAAAATTTACCTTATAAAAGGAAAGAATCAAACATGTTAAATTCATATTAATGATATACATGCTAAATTATTAAGGGAAAGCATGCTGAGGTCTCTGACTTACTTTAAAATGCATTAAAAAAACCGGACACTGAGACTGGCTCAGTGGGTGGAATGTGCTGTTCTTGATCTTGGGGCTCTAAGTTTGAGCCCCACACTGGGTATAGAGATTACTTAAAAATAAATTCTTTAAAAAACCAAACCAAACCTGGGATAGATTGATGAATGGATAGAGGGATGGGTTGTTGGATAGATTAGGGTAGTCTAGTCATAGTAGTAGTAAAAATGGTAGGTAAGTTGTAGGTATATGGACAGATGTTCTCTCTCAAGAGCTTTTGAACTTTTCTGTTGCATTATCCTTAGGCTATCTGTAGCAACACAGAAGTTGATATCAGATGTGTGAAGAGTGCTTCAGGATGGTATCAGCGTTGTTAATTTTTATAAAAACCTGGTTAGTGAAGTGTGGAATCTCTCCAGCACTCTGTAGTGAGATGGGGACTGGCCATGAAGATCATTTGAATCCCAAGGGCTTCTTTGGTGATCTCACAGCAAAGAAAAGAGCTGTTGAATTCTACCCACTGAGGATAGGTGAAATGTGTTTTTAAATGAAAAGATATGTCAGATTTGCTGACCTTTTTTATATGAGAAGTGGCTATATAATATACTTCATAGGACATTAAAATTAACCAACCACTCAAATCAGTGGTATACTCTGACAACATCTCTTTAAAGTAAAGGTAATGTTTTGGGGTGCCTGGGTGGCTCAGTGGGTTAAGCCTCTGCCTTTGGCTCAGGTTGTGATCTCAGGGTCTTGGGATCGAGCCCCGCATCAGGCTGTCTGTACAGCGGGGGGCCTGCTTCCTCCTCTCTCTCTGTCTATTCCTGATCTCTCTCTCTCTCTCTGTCAAATTAAAAAAAAAAAATCTAAAGTAAAGGTAATTTTTTTTTTTTTAAGAATTTTATTTATTTATTTGACATAGAGAGATCACAAGTAGGCAGAGAGGCAGGCAGAGAGAGAGGAAGGGAAGCAGGCCCCTGCTGAGCAGAGAGCCCGATGTGGGACTCGATCCCAGGACCCTGAGATCATGACCTGAGCCGAAGGCAGTGGCTTAACCCACTGAGCCACCCAGGCGTCCCAAGGTAATGTTTTAATAATGAGTGAGAAAGTCAGTGCCTTTTTGAAGACAGATTAAAATATGGAGTGTGTGTTTTTTTTTAATTTTATTTATTTGACAGAGATCACAAATAGGCAGAGCAGCAGGCAGAGAGAGAGGAGGAAGCAGTCTCCCCGCTGAGCAGAGAGCCTGATTTGGGGCTCGATCCCAGGACTCTGGGATTATGACCTGAGCCGAAGGCAGAGGCTTTAGCCCACTGAGCCACCCAGGCGCCCCCAGAGTGTTTTTAAGAATCATTGCTTGAAAATGTTTCTTTTATAATGTTATTTTTGTTGTCAAAGGTAACTGTGTTGTGAAAACTTTGTTATCTGCACACTTAAAAAACCTGTAGCAGTATTTGCTATACTGTTGAAAAATCTTCTAAATAAAGAATTATTATTTTTAAACCAATTGTTAAAAATCTTAAAATGCAGTATCTTTTGATTATGTTGTAAGAACAACTGATTGACATGAGGAAAGATGGAAATTTATTAGCCAAAGTTCAACAAAAACTTTTGCTAATTGATGGAAGTTATTGAAAAATGAAAATAGTAAGAATGAGTGATATATTTTAAAAATTTCAGTTCTTACGTTTTTGCAATTATCCCTTTCTTAACTAAACTGCCATTGCATGTAAATACTGAAATATTTGGAACTTAGGACCTGACATTTCAATTACTGAATGACAAATTCTTAAATAATAATATTATTTCATTTGTTATTTTCATTATTAAAATTGTTTCACTAAAAGTGTTAGGTTTTTATGAGAATGAAAAGATCTGGGGACACTTGGGTAGTTCAGACAGTTAAGGGTCGGACTCTTGATTTTGGCTCAGGTCATGATCTCAGGGTAGTGGGATTGAGCCCTGCTTTGGGCTCCCTGCTCGGTGGGGAGCCTGTTTGAGAGTCTCTCTCTTCTTCTGCCCCTCCCCCTTGCCCCGGCTCAGGCTCTCTCTCAAATAAATCTGTATTTTAAAAAAAAAAGACCTGGGGATACCTGAGTGGCTCAGCCAGTTAAGTATCTGCCTTTGGCTCAGTCATGATCTCCGGGTCTTGGCATTGAGCCCCATGTCAGGCTCCTTGCTCAGCGGGGAATCTGCTTCTCCCTCTCCCTCTGCCTCTCCCCCTGCTCATGCTCTCTGTCTATGTCTCTTACTCTGTATCTCTTTCTCAAATGAATGAATAAAATCTTAAAAAAAATATGTGCAACTAATAAGATATGAGGGGCGCCTGGGTGGCTCAGTCAGTTAAATGTCTGCCTTTGCCTCAGGTCATGATCTCGAGGTCCTGGGATGGAGCCTCACGTGGGGCTCTCTGCTCAGCTGGGAGTCTGCTTCTCCCTCTCCCCCAGCCACTGTCCCCCCCTTCACGTCCCCCGCCCTGTTCATGTGTGCTTGTGCACATGCTCTCTCTCAAATAAATAAATAAAAATTTTAAACAAAATAGGGGTGCCTGGGTGGCTTAGTTGTTAAGCATCTGCCCTCAGCTCAAGTCATGATCCTGGGGTCCTGGGATCAAGCCCTGAATTGGGCTCCCTGCTCAGTGGGAAGCCTGCTTTTCTCACTCCCATTCCCGCTGCTTGTATCCGCTCTCTGTCAAATAAACAAATAAAAATAAAGATAAACCTTTAAAAAAAAGGATATGAACTATTTTAAATGTCTTTTTTTTTTTAATTTTTTATTTTTTATAAACATATATTTTTATCCCCAGGGGTACAGGTCTGTGAATCACCAGGTTTACACACTTCACAGCACTCACCAAAGCACATACCCTCCCCAATGACCATAATCCCACCCCCTTCTCCCAAACCCCCTCCCCCCGGCAACCCTCAGTTTGTTTTGTGAGATTAAGAGTCACTTATGGTTTGTCTCCCTCCCAATCCCATCTTGTTTCATTTATTCTTCTTCTACCCACTTAAGCCTCCATGTTGCATCACCACTTCCTCATATCAGGGAGATCATATGATAGTTGTCTTTCTCTGCTTGACTTATTTCGCTAAGCATGATACGCTCTAGTTCCATCCATGTTGTTGCAAATGGCAAGATTTCATTTCTTTTGATGGCTGCATAGTATTCCATTGTGTATATATACCACATCTTCTTGATCCATTCATCTGTTGATGGACATCTAGGTTCTTTCCATAGTTTGGCTATTGTGGACATTGCTGCTATAAACATTCGGGTGCATGTGCCCCTTTGGATCACTACATTTGTATCTTTAGGGTAAATACCCAATAGTGCAATTGCTGGGTCATAGGGCAGTTCTATTTTCAACATTTTGAGGAACCTCCATGCTGTTTTCCAGAGTGGCTGCACCATCCGTACTTTATGTATGCTTTATATTGTATAGAATGTATTAGTAAAATACTATGTATATAATAAATATGTGTACGTTGGAAGACCATAATAAATTTTGTTTGTTTTTGGTTGGTCAGACTATGTAATCAAAAAAGTTTGGAGACCCCTTTCCACTGATGACTCATGATCTGGCAAACTGTTATTGGTATCAACAATTTATTTTGAAAGTCTAAATCACTGTTTAGAGATTATAATAAATCAGCACATGGTTTCTAACTTGTGAGCTTTTGTTTTTTAATGTTGAGCCTTGATAAATGAAGGTTAGCTTAAGTTTAAATTTTTAGACTATGGTTCTCAAAAGTATACAACAGCATAAACATCATCTGGGAATTTATTAGAAATGTAGATTCTCAGGCCACATCCCAGACCTAGTGAACCAGAGATGCCAGTTAATAAGCTTGCCAGGCAAGTCCAGTGCTCACTTGTTTGAGAACCACTGGCACAAGTGATGTAGACTTATGGGTCATCCCTGCTTATTTCTCCCTACTTCATGATGTATGTAAGACAGCTTATTCAAATACTTATAGTCTAAGTCTTAGCTCAGACTTTTTTGTCTCTGAGATTTTTTTTCTCTCTTCCTTCCCTCTTGTTCTTTCCCTTCCTTTGTGAAAAATTGTGTTACAATTATTAGTGTTACTTTTACAAAAGGGATAGTGTTTCGGTTCTTAATATTTGGATGTGGCAGCCAGTGTGACAAATAGCATATGTTTAAAGGGTATATATACACACACACACACACACATATATATATATATTTTTTTTTTTAAAGACCATTTATTTATTTATTTGACAGAGAGAGAGAGAGAGAAAGTGAACGAGGGAATACAAGCACGGGGAGCGGGAGAGGGAGAAGCAGTCTTCTCTCATTTGGAGCCCCATTTGGGGCTCCATCCCAGGACCCTGGGATTGTGACCTAAGCTGAAGGCAGATGCTTAACGGCTGAGCCACCCAGGCACCCCTAAAGGGGATTTTTTTTTAACATTTTCAAATTAAAATTTTTAAAAAGATTTTATTTATTTATTTGACAGAGATCACAAGTAGGCAGAGAGGCAGGTAGAGAAAGGGGGAAGCAGGCTCCCTACAGAGCAGAGAACCCGATGCAGGGCTCCATCCCAGGACCCTGAAATCATGACCCGAACCGAAGGCAGATGCTTAACACATTGAGCCACCCAGGCGCCCCTCAAATTAATTTTTATTCATTACTTCTAGTTGTACTTGAGAATTTCCTATTTTTTTCCATCTCTATCCTCTTGATTTCAAATTTTGTAATCTTAGAATAGCTTTCACCAACTAAAATTTCAAAACACACTTCAAAGTATGAATCACCTAGAGTCAACCATTGTTGAATTTTGTTAACAGTTGCTTAATCTTTCTCTGTGCACACACACACACACACACACACACACTTTTTTTGCTGAAGCATTTGAAAATAAATTGTATACATCAGTACTCTTCATTCCTGAATTCTTTACTGTTCACAATAAAGATCAAAGTAGCTTTTTAAGGGACTAGTACAAAATTATTCTAAAAGGCCAACATATAAGAAATGCTAAACCAATTACTCTTAAATATTTTCAAGTTCCTTTTATAAATGTCTTAATGAGAAAAAGATACATAACTCCCAGTTCTTTTTTTTTTCTTTTTAAAGATTTTATTTATTTATTTGACAGAGAGAGATCACAAGTACTGGCAGAGAGGCAGTCAGAGAGAGGAGGAAGCAGGCTCCCTGCTAAGCAGAGAGCCCGATGTGGGACTCGATCCCAGGACCCTGAGATCATGACCTGAGCCGAAGGCAGCGGCTTAACCCACTGAGCCACCCAGGCGCCCCATAACTCCCAGTTCTAAATGTGTATATGCACCCTCTAGCCTCTCTTAACCAAAGCTTTTCATTTGAGCTACAGAACACAGAGCATGATTTGAATGACTATTTTCTCATTTTTCCCCAAGATGGTATCTAACTAGTATCAATTAGGAGATATAGGGAAGGACTTAATTCCTTACAATGGATGTATTAGAATATTTAAGGAACATTCTAAGGAATGTTAAGATTTATTAAAGAACTCCAGGAACCCAGGTTAGTGGGACTGTGCAAGTGTCAAATTCTTAAAAGGATTTTGCTTTGACTACTTGTGATATTTATGTAACTATTTCTTTTTTTTTTTTTTAGATTACAGGCCCACCAGGTTGTGGAAAAACTCAGTTTTGTATAATGATGAGCATTTTGGCCACGTTACCCACCAACATGGGAGGATTAGAAGGAGCTGTTGTGTACGTCGACACAGAGTCAGCATTTAGTGCTGAAAGGTGGGAGATTTAATTCTTTTCCATTGTAATGTCCTATTTTATAACTTATTTATAGCATGTAACATTTTCAAACAGGTTAACATTTACCTTTTCTTTGTGAGAATGCAGAATGTTAGATGCTGTTTTAAATGAATTTTCCTTTTAAGATTAACACAGGAAGCGGTTTCTTTTTGTCTTTTCTATCCTTTTGTCATTGGCTTAAGTGAGATTCCTGGATAGGCTGTTTTGCAGAAAGTCAGGAAAAAAGAAGTTTAAGAAACAGAGGGAAGGATGTAAGTAGAAATGGGGAAGAGGGAAATTTAATTAAAAAAAGCAAAAGCTAAGGTGCTTTGTAACTCATTTCTAGTTGAGAGTAAAATATTAGTGAATGGAAAAGTTGCACATTTCAAAATACATTTTGATTGAGAAGTATTTCACTTTAATCTTTGCAACAGTATGTTATTCAACATAAACACACTGATAGTAAGTGTATCTGTGCTTGGAAAGGAAAGATTTCCTTATTTGGAAGGGACCTTTAACATTCTATGGGAGGCATTTGGTTATTTGGGTAATTCTGTACATCTGAAAATAAGTTTGGTCCTCCTCCTCCCCTGCTCTGATTAACCTTCATGAGCAAGAGTACTTATAGGTCTGGAGACTGATTCATTTTTGTTCTTTTAGTCAAGATGTAGTATAGGTATAGTCCTTTGAGTCTGTCTAATTGTGTTAAAGTCTCTCCCTTATTTCTCTCTAAGGATATTAGTTAGATCAAAGTGTATTCGGTAACCAGATAAGTTCCAAATAGATTATTTTGCCTGGAATTTATTTTCTTTGTTCTTCTCTATTGCTTGTTATGTATTTTCAGTATATGCCATAAGTTTGTCAGCTTTGTGAGTTTGTGTTATATCTTTGTATCTTCAAAGCCAAATCTAGTGACTGACACATATTAAGTGCGCAGAAAATGTTTGATAAATGAATGGACAGGCATTACTCTCAAATTGTGAAAACCAGACACCATTTCCTACTAAAAGGAATTAGGGTTTTGGGGGAAATGGCTGCTTCTAGCACTGGTGCAGGAAATTTTTAAGTCGAGTCTGAAACATATCAGATGACAAGGAAGTTATCAAAGACCACTTAGGACTCAGGAGTCAACCTGAACAGGTTCCCACTGGCCAAAGATGAGACACACTGACCACCAGTAAGATAATAATGACAGTAGATTAAAACCTGTGAACTATGTTTAAAGTCATAAGTCTGTAATACACAGAAATGAAAAGCAGCTAATTGGCAGTATAGGAAAATTTAGAGAAGCAACTCATTCGTTTGAAAATGAGTTGAAAAAAAAGGGAAATCAAACATCTATTCTTTTTCTATATGAACTATATTACTGAGTAACAAATAGGTCTTTTTACAGGAGTATTCCAGCAATAATAAATGAAGAAGGACTGATAGAATATCATCAAATTAAAAACCCCAGCAATCTAATGGACCTAGGCATTGAATACTGTGATATAAGAAGAAATCCGTATTTTGTCTTTGTCCTGATTCTTGGCCAAAGAGCTTCTAAAACCTTTGGAATTTCCCAAGTTAATAGAAGGCCCAGGTGTATCATTTGTTATTCATAATCAGCCCCTTTCAAACATACCTGAGCTTATGCTAATGTGATTATTTTTGGTGGGGCCCTGGAAAGCTTCAGATGGGAGCTGGTGGCCAATCATGTGATTATAGAGAGGGGACTTTCAGCTCCACCCATTCCCCCCAACCTCTGAGGAAGGGAAAGAGGCTGGTAACTGGTTAATTGCCAAAGGCCAGTGCTTTCATCAATAATGCCTATGTAATGGGATCTCTACAAAAATCTCCAAATGATAGGGTTTGGAGAGCTTTGGGTTGGTGAACACAAGGTGCTGGGAGGGTGGTGTGCCATGGAGCCCTCCCCAATCTTTTCTTGAGTTCTATCTTTTATTCTTGTAATAATTTGGTAATAGTAAGTAAAATGCCTTCCTGAGTTCTTTGCACCATTCTAGCAAAATTATTGAACTTGAGGAGGGGTGTGTGGGAACTCCTATTTTGTAGTTGCTCAGTGGGTCAGAAGTAGTAGTAGTATTAATAGTCCCAGAGGTCTAGGACTTGAGATTCAGGCCTTGATGTGGGGGGGCGGGCAGTCTTGTTGGTCTGAGCCCTTAACCTGTGGAGTCTGAGCTAACTCCTGATAGTTAAGTGTCTGATACCCAGTTGGTGTCGATAGGGAATTAAAAAATTGCTTGGTTATGGAAAACCCAAATATTTGATGTCAGAAGTATCATGAGTGACAATAGCTCATAAACATAAAGGCTTAATATCACAAAAAGAAAACTAGTCATTGTGGTACCTCCTGATGGAAGACTAGTCAAGCCTGAGTGTGATCAAGCTTTCAGATCCAACTACTAGTTTACAACATATACAGAGAAGAGAGGAACATGTTAAACAATACCAGAGAGTTGCAGTCAACAAAATCCGAACTGTGGCAAATGACAGAACAAGTGATTCTTGGAGTTAGAGTTGGAGGAGGAACCTTTGGATTAAAAGGGATTTGAAAGGTATATTGCTCTTATCACATTGTATACCTTAAACCTACACAATGTTATATGCCAGTTATATCTCAATAAAGCTGGGGAAAAAAGACGTATTGGTCAGTTCCAATGTGGTGAACTTATTTGGATCTTAAATAAATGGTAAAAAAAAACATAAGTATATGAGACCACTGGAAATCTGAACACTGAAATACATTTGATGCTAACACTGATAATCAAGACATTGTTTCACTCAGGTTGTCCAAATGAAATGTACTGTTTAAAATGCCAGTAACTAACCTTCAACAAACTAAAGGAAAGTTGGAAATGAGGTAAAATTTTAGTCCCTTTATTGGAATTATATTTCTTCCTTTTTTTTTTTTTAAGATTTTATTTTTGAGTAATCTCTATACCCAGTGTGGGGCTCAAACTCAAAACCCCAAGATCTAGGGTTGGTTGCTCTACTGACTGAGGTAGCCAGTGCCCCTGGAATTATGTTTCATAATTTACAGGGAACCTTAATGAAGGTCATTGGAGGATAGGGGTTGAAATTTACATTGTTTTTACTTTTCTAGTCTGTTCTGCACAGGCTGGAAGAGTATGGTCATCTGGCTGCCACATGGATTGCATTCTGAGGTGTGGTGATAGGGTCAGGTGGAATCAAAAGTGCCAGTCCTCCTTCTGGAGTAGCTCCTTCTCCTTCTGGAGAGTTCGTCACGGGAGGACAGAGACTGGAGATGGCTCTGTACTGCCTGGTCCTATTTCATTTGTGCTATTACAGCTTGACCCCTATTTAGATTTATTGGGGGAAGGTTCGTTAATCAGTTAGGAAAGCTTTCTGCTGCAA
The DNA here is from genome assembly GCF_022355385.1 of Mustela nigripes. NCBI lineage: Eukaryota > Metazoa > Chordata > Mammalia > Carnivora > Mustelidae > Mustela > Mustela nigripes. The sequence goes on from NC_081569.1 coordinate 112,666,793, forward strand.
TACCCACAGAGCAGTGAGTAGGTGGTTGCGGGCACTGATTGGGCCAAGCATTGATGACAGGGAGACCTAATAGGGCTGGGGCATTCCCAGTCAGTGGGAAGGGAAATGCCAGCTATCTGTTTTATCAGGAAAAGAATGTTTTTCAGAATAGCTGTCTCTTTCCCTCTGTTGATTTCCTTTTCATCCTCTGGAATTGTCATGCAGATTTCTCACTGAGACACCCCTATATGCAAGGGAGAGTGAGGAAAGGAAGGGGAAAAGATTGTCATAATAAGCATGATAAGTTTCCTGGGGCTGGTTAACATTGCTGCCTGAGTAAAATTGGGATTCTCATAGTAAAGAAGTGGGAATAGATATTGGTAGGTAATTAGTAGTGTCTGTCACCACTGGGATCATTTCTGGACTTAGAGAAGAGGTAACAGCATGGAAAATGAGACTCAACGAAGAATGTGTTTTAGCTTTTTGTATGCCTCTGTATGTAGCAGTGTCTTCATTTTGTGCTTACAAGCAAGCTGTCTTATTAGCACAAATGAGAACGTGAGTTGAAGGATTATTCTGAGGAAGGTTAAAGGATTTGTGTAAAGGGATGCCTGAGTGGCTCAGTCGGTTGTTTAAGTGTCCAGCCCTTGATTTTGGCTCAGGTCATGATCTCAGGGTCATGATATTGAGACTCAAATCAAGCTCTATGCTCAGCATGGATTAAGATTATCTCTCTCTCCCTATAACCTTCCCTGTCCCCCATCCCTCTCCCTCTTGCTCTTAAGAAAAGAAAACAAAACAAAAAACTCAATTTGCTTATAGAGAATTTAGGGTAAGTGATAAAAAGTGGAAAGTAATTAGAATTTTTAATTTTAATAATAATTTGCAAGTTACCTTTTTTATCAAGAAGGAGGGAAAAACACAGGAGGAGTAAATAAAACTGTAAGTTTAAAATGCATTAAAAGAAAAAGAGAACCTTGTGGGTGATGTATTTAAAAACACTTTGGAAAGATTAGTTATATATATATATATATATATATATATATATATATACACTTTTTATATATGAAATTACACATTTATTTATATATATAAAAAGTTACTTATATATTTATTTATATATATTTTAGTTATATATATATATATATATATGCTTTTAAAGATTATTTATTTTAGATAGAGTGGTATAGAGAGAGCATGTGCATGCACAGTGGGGAAGGGCAGAGGGAGAGGGAGAGAGAGTCCTAAGCAGACTCAGCTCCAGAGCCTGTCTTGGTGGGGCTCGATTTCATGATCCTGAGATCATGACCCAAGCCCGAGCATTGGTCACTCAACCAACTGTGCCACCAAGGCACCCCGATTAGTTTTGTTTTTTTAAAGCAATACACTAGTGCATTTTTACATATCTTTGAGAAGATAATCTAAAATAGTATGTTAAGTATGCTTGTTCACCTTAGACTAAAATTTTATCTCCAAACTAATTAGTAATTACATAATAGTAGAGTCTGGTACTAACCCTCAGGTATTCAAGGACTGCCTTGTGGAGAGGGGAATGTTAAGCAAGAAGAGTTCTGGGTCTGCCTTTCTGATTGATTCAGAAGAGTTTATATTTGTTTAACCTATTGGACTTATGCTTAAGATCTGATATGGTCTTAGACACTCTGTGCTTATATATACCTTGAGAATATGGGTAAAGAGATTAATCTAGTGACTTGTACAAAAATTTTGGCAACCGTGAGAATTCTAGTATATGAGAATTGAGGAACTACTGTCTTATCCCTGTTGGAGGTAATTAGGAAAAGATGGAACTAGAGTTAAGAATAAAGAAGGATGGTAGATAGTAATAGAGGTTTTCAATATATAATTTTGGGAGAAAAAATGGATAAAGGATGATAAAGTGGGTCTTCTAACTGCAAGTGGGTATGTGTGTGAGGCAAATTGAGGGACTGAAACAAGAGATGGGGCCCTGGACTCTGGAACGTGAGGGCTTGGGAGGTGGGATATAGGATTGGGAATTTAAGAGGTAGAAGTGGACAGTCCTGAGTTTTCATGAAATCAGAAAAGCTCTGAAAACTAGGAAGAAATATGTAGTTCCACAGGGGAGGAAGACATTAAATAATCACAAACATGAAAAATTGTAGCTATTAGAGCTCTGTGTACAAAGGAGAGATGTATGTTGTATTTTTCTGTGTGGAAACAGTGGCCAAGTTTGGATCTGAGGAGCTGCCTGTCACCTTTGAAGGTACCAGGTACCCCACAGCCAGTGCCCTCCAATCCCTAGCCAACTGTTCATAAGGTGTCAGTCTTTCTGAATCAGTGTATCAGAAGGGAGGCATGTAGTGTTAGTGGCTAGCCATGACTTTGGGTTATTAGGAAGGTTAATTGCCAGTGTGGTCTTAGGACCATTTACCTATTTGCTTGTTGGCATGAATCCAGGATCTTTGATGTGAGGCAAACAATAGAGAGAGAGAGAGAGAGAGAGAGAGATGTTTTTTAGGATGGTTTCATGAGTCTGGGTAGGTTTCACCTTGGTCTAATTTTAGCTGCCTTATCATTTGTGAATCTAGGCGAATTAGTGGGAAGATCTTGAAGAGGTTCTAAGAAATGGAATTCATAAGTACTTTAAAAAAAACTTTGGAATTATCTGGAATCTGTAAAGGACTAATAGATTCACATTGTTATATTTATATCACACTGTTGAACAAATACATACTGAATTAATGAACAGGAAAATATTACATATGTATAAGAAGCTTTGAGAAACCATAAACTTCTATTTCAGCACATGTATGATGCTATATTTCAACTAGAATTTTGGAAAACTTTTTTTTTTTTTACATTAAGCATGTGTTTTATTTCAAGTTGTCATGTGGTCGCTAATGTAAAGCATTTAAATTTCCTTTTATACAAGAGCTGTGAAGTAACAGGGGGAACTAATAACAAAAACCTGGAACGAATCCAGTCTTCTCCACTTCAGTGAATGGTAATTCCATTCCTCCAGATGCTCATCCAATTAGTCAAGAAATTCCTTCAGCTTTTGAACTATACATTAAGTTCAGGTCTTTCTAATCAACTGAGCTCTTCCCCAGGTCAAGTCACTATCATCTTTCTTATCTGGATTACTGTACTAGCTGGTCTTGTTTTGACCTGTGCCCCATGTACAGCCCCTTTTCCATCTGATAGAGTGATTCTGGAAAGAAAAAAAAAGTCAGATTGTGTCAGTTCTGCTTCCAGGTTTCTTAGTTCACTAAGTAATACCTAAACAAAATACCACAGTCCTAAGGATCTTACGTGATCCTGGCCCCTGGCTAACACTCTGACTTTATTTCCTTTTTAATTAATTAATTTTTTAGAAAGATTTTTATTTATTTATTTGAGAGAGAGCTAGAAGAAGCACATGCAGTGGGGAGGGGCAATGCAGAGGGAGAAACAGGCTCCCAGCTGAGCAGGGAGCCCTATGTGGGACTCGATCCCAGTACCCTGGCAGAGGCTTAACCCACTGAGCCACCCAGGCATCCTGACTTTATTTCCTTTTATTTGTTTCCTACGTTCCAGCTACATTAGCCTCCTTGTTTGTTATTCCTTGATTACCCCAGGCACTTCTTATATATAATTCTCTTTTCCTATTGTCTCTTCCACTGGATATCAAATGGTTCATTTTCTCATCTCTTTTAAACCATTGCTCAAATTCACCTCATTGAAGAGGCTTTCCCAGGCCACTTTACATAAAATAGCACTTGCTTCCATCTTTCACAATCTATTCCCTCATTCTGATCCATTTTTCTTTAGAGCACTTAGTACCTGATGTATAAAGTATATTTGTTTGTCTCTCTCAGTAGACCGTAAAAGTTCCATGAGGGAAGTTTTTTGTTGTTTTTGTTGTTCTTGTCCTTTGTCACATCCTTAGCACCTAGAATGGTGCCTGGCATAGAGTGGGTCCTCGATAAATATGTATTTTAAAAAAATATTTATTTGAGAGAGAGAGTTAGTGAGAGGGGGAGGGAGAGAGAAGCTGAAGTAGACTCCACATTGAGCACAGAGCCTGATGTGGGGCTTGATCCCACAACTGGGAGATCATAACCAAGAGTTGGATGCCTAACCAACTGACCCACCCAGGCGTCCCTCAATAAATATGTTTTGAATGAATAAATCTTCAGTGCATACTTGAAAAGAATACTTTTTATGAAAAAGATGTCCACTAGATGGCACTGCTTTCAAACTTTATGTAAAAGTGAGGCTCTCTTCTGTTGTTACTCCAGCCAGGAAAGATCTTTGTGATGAAGATTGTCACAAGAAATTGCTATAATTAGTGTGAGGCATATAGATACTACATGTGTATTTGGTTTATGATTTATATATATTTTTAGATGTTTTTTCTAAAACACAAAATACTTGGAGAAACTGATTATAGAAAGCATATTGGTATATAAATAACCATTTGATACAGTTATTTTGCCTGGCAACTGTGAATAAAGTCACTTTGTGTTCATACATTGACCACCTTCCTTCTGAGGGGACTTAATGGAATGAGAGAGCAGTAATAAGTTCCAGAGCTTTTTACCACTCAAGGCACCAGTGGAAATTCAGCCTAGTGTTGAAGGCAGAAAATTATTATTCTGTCATTTGTTCAGTTGTTGTTGCCAATGAGTTAGGTACTCACTGATTGAGGTAAGTACTCAGTACCTAATCAACCGGGCATCCAATTTTGAAAAACTTCCATGTTTCTGGCTGATGTGGCCACACCTATCTTATTAAAAATCAGTGAGTCCCAAGCATCAGAGTTTTTAGCTGACTTCCCTGACCAGCTCCAAACTCAGCAAATAGTTGTCCTAATCAAGAAATTTACACATTTTCCTCCAATCCTTAAAATGTGCCTGTCCTGCCCATGCCAGTGTCATCTCATTTTTTCCTGCTTTCATCGCTTACCTCATTTCCTCTGCTATTCCACCCTGTGTCTCTCTCTCATGCACTTCCTCTGAATGCTCACTTGATCCATTTTGTTCTCAGTCTTTACACATTTTTTGGTAATTTTTCCTTTTCCTGTTCAACCTATTGATGCCTTTCCCCGCCCCCAATTGTTCAAAATATACTTTAAAAATATTATTGACCAGTTTTCTCTTTCTATTTTAGATTTTTCTTTTTCATTTCTGATTATAATATATGTGAGGAATTTATTTTGTTAATCTTTTTAGCGTTCTCAGCCTCTTCTTGGGACTCATTAACTATCTAGAAATGAAAACACTATTCTTTGTACTTTTGTGTCTTTATTTATTTATTTATTATTTTTTTAAAACAGTTTTATTTATTTATTTGACAGACAGAGATCACAAGTAGGCAGAGAGGCAGGCAGAGAATGAGAAGGAAGCAGGCTCCCTGCCAAGCAGAGAGCCCGATGTGGCGCTCAATCCCAGGACCCTGGGATCATGACCTGAGCCAAAGGCAGAGGCTTTAACCTACTGAGCCACCCAGGTGCCCCTGTACTTTTGCGTCTTTGAATGGAACATAAAGTATAGGGTGATTTTTGTGTTTATAGGCCTTCCTCCCAGTCATCCTTAGATGGTTAAGTATCAGGCTGGATAAAGTATCATTTTAAATAGGAGGCAGTTATACTCAAAGATTTATACTTTTTTATATTTTTAACAGAAACATTTGAAGTTTCTAGTACTGAGCTCCATGTCTTAAGCTGTTAATGATGATACTTGCATCTGTTTGGCCTTGTCACTCTCTTACACTTGGCCTACCCCATGCATTAGAGCTGGCTTTGAGTTCAGAATGTAGAAAATCCTTTTTTATCCACTAAAGAAATATTAGACAACATTTATTTTTTTAGAAGATAATTCCCTGGGGAGGGGTGAGGTAACAGATGGTGGAGGAGTAGGGACCTAAAGATCATCTAGTCCCAGGAATTCAGCTAGGGAGTTATCAAACCATTCTGAGCACCTACAAACTCAACAGGAGATTGAGGAAAAGAATAGCAGCAATTCTATGAATGGAAAATAATGTCCTGTTTACAAAGAAGTTATTAGATAGCATTTGTTTTTTATATATTACATTTTAATTTAGAAAGCACGTTTTTCTGTTCTGAGACATGGAGACTTAATGATCTTTGATAGTTAGAATGATAATATTATATATTTGTTCAAATATATTTCTTTCATTTGGGATGAAATAACTTTCTTATTTACTAAACATATCTTACAGCTGCTAGTCAAATTATCACTTATTAAAAAGCATATCTATTCCTAGAAAGATAACCCTCAGATACATTGTTGCTTACTTGATCTTAAATGAGATCTGAGAGCCCTTGCTGGTCTCATGCTCTGGCTGCTGACCTCTTTTAGTGCTTATAAAGGAAGGTTTATTTTGCTTATACCTCCTCTATTTTTGTTCCAGTGTTATAGCTTATGAGTTTCCTAAGTAAAATTCATTAGAAGTTCAGCATTATGGCCTTAAATATCATTAGTTATTTTCACTTGTGTTATTTTTTCTCCCATATAGACTGGTTGAGATAGCAGAATCTCGTTTCCCCAGATATTTTGACACGGAAGAAAAATTGCTTTTGACAAGCAGTAAGGTTCATCTTTATCGGGAACTCAGCTGTGATGAAGTTCTACAAAGGTATGCTGCTTTAGATGTTTGTATTTTAGTAATACTTTGAAGATTTATTTTTTGTTTTTTATGTTTTCAGCTGAGTGAAAAAAGTTTCTACATAGGTATTAGGGTTATGGGAAATAATTATTTCAGAGTTCTTTATTTGCTACATCCTATTGGATGAAATTTGTTTTTAAAAATGAAAACATACTGAATGAGTGAAATGTTTTAGATTTAATTTTTTTTTAAAGATTTTATTTATTTATTTGAGAGAGAGAGAGAATGAGAGCGAGAGAGAGCATGAGAAGGGGGAGGGTCAGAGGGAGAAGCAGACTCCCACCAAGCAGGGAGCCTGATGCAGGACTCAATCCTGGGACTCCAAGATCATGACCTGAGCTGAAGGCAGTCGTTTAACCAACTGAGCCACCCAGGCGCCCCTAGATTGAATTATTTAAGGGGTGTATTATTATCTATTTTCCATTAACAGGTTACCCCCCAAATTCAACAGCTTAAAACAGCAAACATGTATTATTTTACATAGTAGCAGAGGCTTAGGTATCTGGGAGTGAGTGGTTTAGTTGAGTGTTTCTGGCTTGGGGTTGCACAAGAGGTTGCAGTCAAGCTGTTGGTCAGGATTGTGGTCATCTCAAGCCTCAAACGGGGCTGGAGAATCTTGGAGAATTCCAGGGTCACTTGTGTAGTTGGCTGGAAGGCCTCCCTTCCTTGCTGGCTATTGGCCAGAGTCCTCTGTTCTTCACCATGTGGGCCTCTGCATCAGGCTGTTAATAGCATGGCAACCTGTCTCCCTGAGACAGAGTGATCTGAGAGAGGGGGCAAGTGAGAGAGAGCCCAAGATGGCAGGCGTAGTCTTTGGTAACTTACTCTTAGAAGTGACATATCATCATTTTATCATATACTGTTAGTTATATAGACCAACCCTGGTAAATGTGGGAGGGGGCTGCACAAGGCTGTCAGTACAAGGTGGGAGTAAATGGGGACCATTTCGGAGTTGGGCTAGGGAAAGCAGTTTCATCCTAAAATTAGCAGTATCATAGGAGAACCGGAGAATGAAATTAAATGAAACCATTTTGGTGCATTTTCAAAAAGAGTGCTGTATGTATAGAAGGGCAGGACATAAGTTATGATTATTGAATACTAGCAATCATTACTGTAACTTAGGGAAGAACAATTTGTTATCATTGTTTTTAAGTTGGTTAATCTTTGCAATACCCTGTTTTATATTATATCTTAAATTTATCTACTGTTTTGCAAATTCTGCTTTTCTAGGATTGAATCTTTGGAAGAAGAAATTATTTCAAAGGGAGTTAAACTTGTAATTATTGATTCTGTTGCTTCTGTGGTAAGAAAGGAGTTTGATACACAACTTCAAGGCAACCTGAGAGAAAGAAACAAGTTCTTGGCAAGAGAAGCATCCTCCTTGAAGTATTTGGCTGAGGAATTTTCAATCCCGGTAAGTTTTTTCTTTTTCTCCCTTTTTCCCTTGTTCTTTGTTTTCTTTTATGTCAGGTTCACTGACTTATAATATCAGCTAATATAAATAGAAGAAAATGTAAAACAGATGATGTGTTAAAGGTAGCATGGTCTAATTGCTATAGTAAACATCACCATCTTCTTAAATTCATTCATCTATTGAGATTATATTTTTCACAGTTGGAGTCTGAAGCAGAATTAAATGTTGTTTGTAAAAGTTCCTGTATAGCCAGTCAGTACTTTTTTCCATCTCATTGTTGATTCTTTATGTACATTTTGAATTACTTTTGTCACATCGAGGTAAATATTAACTATTAAAACTACATGAAATTGCCTATGTCTATTTCTGTAGTTTCTTCTATGGCAGTATTTGTCAGTTTTATAAATATTTTTGATTTAGATATTATGCTATTATGGTCGGTACTGTCTTGTACTCTGTAGGATTTGGTTTGCTCCAAATGGCCAGAGGTTGACTATCACATGTTATATTGGGGGTGATAGTAATGGAAGTGTCAGTAAGGGGATCTTGGACGATGACTGTTGACCCCACTTTCCATAGTGGGGACTGTGATGAGTAAATCTGAAGATGCAGGTATCTTGCAAATGTTTGTAGTGGGTAAGCTACAAGGTTTAAGTGCAGACTGATGGCTTTCCCAGTAGCAGTGTGTAGGAGAGTTCTGCTTATTCTGCAGCCTCAACAGCATTTTGTATTGTCAGGCTTTTCAATTTCAGCCAGACATCATCTCAAAAGAAGACAAGAAAATTCCTTAAACTGAGATAAGATTTAGTTATGATTTTATAATTTTTAGATTCGTGTTTTGGAAAATTAAAAGATTGGATCTTTGTAATGTGTACCAAGATGGTAAACTACCACACAGCCTTTGTGATTTATAAGCCCAAGCAAGAAGTCAAGGAGGAAAATGTGGCATATAAAAAGTTCTACATTTCTTAATGGCTTCTTAATTCATATTTTGGATTATATGATGTAATTGCTGGTGAAGTCAAAGGCTGTAAAGTTTATCCCTGATGACGCTCATCTTTTAAATTTTATTGTAGTTGGTTAAAATGATAAATCCAAATCCATGTTTTCCCTGGCCAAGGGAATTAGAAAAATATTTTGTAGGGTTACTTGATTGTTTGGAAAATTTAAGTATGTATACTTATTTTATTAATTCATGCTGGTTGTTGACTTAATCCTATGTAAAATGTAAAAATTCACTTTTTAAAAGTTGTATTTGTTTGCTTTTAAAAAGTAGTTGTAGGCTAATATTTTTCAGTTTTTTTCTGAGGTAATTTATTTTCCTGAGTGAGAAAAGGGCTCTGCTTTTCTTTGTTTTTATTAGTGCCCTCTGAAAGATTAGGTACTTATTTCCATATCTCTCTGTTTTTGCCTTTGTTTTTCTCTTTAGAGATAAAAGTACAGATGTAATATGCACTTCTGTAACACAAGATAGTAGTAGTTTTTGTGAAAATTAGTATTAGTTTTAGAAGGATTTTGAAAAATAATTCCTTTGGGAAGTGTGGGAATTTTGTAGCCTAATTCCCACATTTAAAGGAAAAAATCATGAACTTCTAAGTTTTTAAGCTGTGCTTTGAATAGGTGACTAGACATGGACTAACTAGCTGAAAATAATATGTCGCTATGTAATTTATTATCCCTTTCAAAATCGCAGACCATGTGCCTCTTTATAGTTTCTCAAACATTCCAACAAACTTTCCCCCTTCAAAAGTGTTATTTCTCAGTCTGAAATATTTCCCCTCTAAATATCCATATGATTTCTTCTTTCCTGTCATCTTATTAATGAGGACTTTCCTGACCATGTAAGTATTAACCACATTCCCTGCCTCCCCATCTCCCTGTATGCTTTGTTTCTTCATTGCACTTTCACCCTCTAGCATGTTATATATTTATGTTGATTGTCTCCTCCACCCCACAGAGCGGTCACAAGGACTGTCTACTTTCTTCACTACTTTATTCTCAGCAGCAGAAACAGTGCTTAACACAGAGTAGGTACTCAGTAAATATTTTCAAATGTATGAATTGCAGATACTGCTTTTTTCCTTGGACTTCAGTTAGTCTTCTATATATTGGCACTGTACTTAAGTTTTTAATATTTTCTCTTACCTTTATTTTGATCCTATCTTTAATATTGTTTATTATTTCTAATAGTAATAATATACAATATTAGGTAGCAGAATGTCTTATCATATAGGAGCTGTACTCAGATTACACTGGCATATTACAGGAAGAAAAAGAGTTCTTAAGATTCTTAAGCTTGGGAACGTCTTTAGAGATCTATATAGTGTCAGAAAGCCAGGAAGTAGACAAGATTCTACTTCAGTTTAGTAGAACTATGGTAGATGAATGTCTGATGGCCTCTGAGGAGTAGGCAGGAAGCCAAGCATTCTAGTCTGCCCTCTGGCTGTGAATCTGAGATGGTGGACTGGGTCAGGACCATGCCTGGGACTTTGACACTCTGGATATCATTTCATTCAAATAAGACCAAAGAGTAAAATCACCTTAGGTGATGGGATGAGTACTTAACTGAATTTTAAAATTCCTTTTCAGTGAACATGCAATACTTTTAGTAATGGGGAAAAGCTTAAAAGTGTAATCTATACTTAATTTTGATTGCCACATTACATATGCTTGTATATGTTTTTATGCAAGGATGCCTGCATGCATGAAGATTTCAATATTCTCTCTTTGTGATTGATTAAATAGACAAACTCTTAGCAAATTAAATCCAGAAAGTCAGAAGACCTGAAAAACGTAGCCAGCTTGATCTAATTGACATTTACAAAATGTTCCACTCACTTTTTGCAGAAAATGCATTTCTTTCAAGTACACATGAGATATTCACCAAGATAGACAGTATTCTGGGCCATAAAATAAAACTCAATAGATTTAAAAGGTTGAAATGATACAATGTATGTTTTTTGACCCACAGAAAGAATTAAATTAGAAATCAGTAATACATGTCTGTAAAAATCCCCAAATATTTGGTAATTAAGCAGAACACTTCTAAATAACCTATGTGTTGAAGAGCAAATCACAAGAGAACTTAGAAAATATTTTCAAGTAAATCAAAATGGAAATACAACATATCAGAATTTGTGAAATGCGGCTAAGTCAGTACTTACAGGGAAATTTATACAGTTAAATGCTTATGTGAGAAAGAACGATTACAAATCAATAATCTAAGCTTGTAAGAACTAGAAAAAGAACAAATTAAACCCAACATAAATGGAAGGAAGGAAATCATAAAGAGCAGAAATCAATGTAATTGAAAACAAAAACAATGGAGAACAAAAATCAGTGAAGTAAAATGCTAGTTCTTTGAGAAGACCAATAAAATTAATAAGACTTTACTCAAACTGACCAGGAGAAAAAGAAAAAACAAATTAGTAATATCAGGAATGAAAGGGGGGGATATCCTTATAGATCCTATAGACATTAAGTGATATTAAGAGAATGTTAGAAATAGCTTTATTCCATTAAGTTTGATAGCTGAGATGAAATGAACAAATGCTTTGAAAGACACAGAATACTTACTGAGAAAGAAATAGATAACTTAAATCATCCTATATCTGTTAAAAAATTGAATTTGTAGTTAAAAATCTCACAAAGAAAACCCTAGGTCCAAATGGTTTTACTGGTAATATCCACCAAACATTTAAAGGAGAAATACCTATTCCATACAAGCCTCTCAGAAAATTTGCAAGAAAACTACAGATCAATGTCCATTATAAAAATGAACACAGACATCCTTAACAAATATTAGCAAATTAAATCCAGCAATAAATAAGAAGTGACTGAGTGGAGCTTATTTCAGGAATGCAAGGTAGATTTTGAATGCAACATTAAAATATAAAATCCATCACATCAACATATTAATAAAAAATCATCTCAGTAGATGCAGGAAAGAAAACCAGTCAACAAAATTCATCAGCTGTTCATGATGAAAACTCTCAACAAAGCAGGAGTAGAAGAGAACTTTCTCCACTTGATAAAGGTCATTTACAAAAACTTTCAACTAACATCATACTTAACTTATACTTAGTGGTAAAATACTATCCTTCTTCTCAAGATTGGGAACAAGGATAAGATAGCCCAGTCTTACCATTTCTAATCAGCAGTGTGCTGTAGATACTAGCCAACACAATATGGCAAGAAAAATAATTGAAGTACATTCAGATTAGGAAAGAAGAAATAAGACTGTCTTATTCATAGATCATATAATTTTAGTAGAAAACCCAAAGATTCTACACAAAAAAAGAAAGCTACTAGATCTAACAAGTGATTTTGTGGGATATGGGTTATACAGAAATCACTTGTTTTTCTATATGCTAGTAATGAGCAATTGGAAATGGAAATTGAAAACCTGTAACTTTTAATGAGAGTACCAAGAACATGAAATACTTAGTGAAAATATGACAAAATATATGTAATATTTTAATGCTGAAAAGTAAAGAACATTCAGGAGAGAAATCAAAGAAGACCTAGATAAATGAAAACATATCATGCTTATGGATTGAAGATTCAATACTGTCAAGATGTCATTTCTTTCCAAATGACTGTATTTAACACACATCCCAATCAAAATCCCAATAGGCTTTCTGGTAGAAATCAACAAGTCGACTGAAATTTATGTGGAAGAGCAGAAGATTGAGAATAGCCAAAACAATCTATAAAAAGAGGAATATAGAGGACTTCCACTCTCTGAATTCAAGACTTATTATAAAGCCACAGTAAATAAGACAGTGTTATATTGGTGATAGGGTAGATTCCTAGATCAGTGGAAAAGAATAGAGAGTCCAGAAAATAAGTAGATTATAGTCTGTTAATTTTGAACAAAGAAGGTAAGGTAATAATGGAAAAGGGATAGTTTTTCAACAAGCGGTGCTGGAACAATTGGATATCTGTTTGTAAAAAAACAAAACTTGACTAATTCTTCACACCATTACATAAACCTAATTCCAAATGGATCATCCATTGTAACATAAAACCTAAAACTATGAAACTTCTAGAAGAAAACACAGGAGAAAAATCTTTGTCAATTTGAGCAAGGCAAAGATTTCTTAGTGATAAAAAAACATGAACTGTAAAGTATCTGAACACTTCCACCCTCTGCAGATATTCTTTTTTTTTTTTTTTTTTAAAGATTTTATTTACTTATTTGACAGAGATCACAAGTAGGCAGAGAGAGAGAGGGGGAAGCAGGCTCCCGGCCAAGCAGAGAGCCCAATGTGGGACTCGATCCCAGCACCCTGGTATCATAACCTGAGCCAAAGGCAGAGGCTTAACTCACTGAGCCACCTAGGTGCCGCCTCTGCAGATATTCTTAAGAAAATGAAGAGACAAGCCACAGACTGGCAAGTGAATATTTGTATAACTTATATGTTAAAGGACTGGTAGCTAGAAATACAAAGAACTATGAAAACTCAGTAATAGTCTAATTTTTTAAATGGGCAAAAGATGAGCAGTCAAATGCTCAACCACTGAGCTATATCCCTTGGGCAAAAGATGTGAATAAACACTTCAAAGAAGATATACAAATGGCACATAAGCACATGGAAAGATGCTTAATCATTAGTTCTTAGGGAAATGCAAATTAAAGTCATAATGAAATACTGCTATACACCTATTAGAATGGTTCAAAAACCAAATCTAAAACCCTGACTTTGCCGGATGCTGATGAGGGTGGGGAGCATCTCTGACTCTCATCCATGCTGATGGAAACGCTAAATGGTGTAGCCAGTTTGGAAGGCACTTTGGCAGTTTTTTAAAAGTTAAACATTTTAATTATGGGACCCAGCAGTCTTTTTCCTAGGTCTTCTTCTTCTTCTTTTTTTTTAATGCAAAGAAATTATGTTCCTGCAAAAATCTTCATGGGAACGTTTTTAGTACCTTTATTCACTATAGTCAAAGACAACAAACAACAAATATTTATCAGCTGGCGAATGGATAAATTCATATTCAAGTAATGGAATATTCATATAGCAGAATACCACTTAGCAATAAAAACGAACAGACTGCTAATATAAACAAAAAGGATGAGTCTCAAAAGCACTGTATTAAAGGAAAGAAGCCAGACTCAAATGGGTACATTTTATGTGATTTGTTTTATGACATTCTGCGAAGGACAAAGCTATGGAAGTGAGAATCAGGTTTGTGGTTTCAGTGGCTCTGAATGGGAAGGTGAGATTGATTGTGAGTGGGTATGAGGAAACTTTTTGGCATGATGGGAATGGTCAGTATCTTTTTTTTTTTTTTAAGATTTTATTTATTTATTTGATAGAGATCACAAGTAGGCAGAGAGGCAGGCAGAGAGAGAGGAGGAAGCAGGCTCCCCACTGAGCAGAGAGCCCGATGCAGGGCTCGATCCCAGGACCCTGGGATCATGACCTGAGCCGAAGGCAGAGGCTTTAACCCACTGAGCCACCCAGGCGCCCTGGAATGGTCAATATCTTGATTGTGGTGTGGCTATATGAATTAAGTCTGTTGAAACTCAGAACTGTACACCCAAACAGGGCGTGTTTTTAAAATTATGTGTTAATTTTTCCTTAAGGAACAGAAACAAAAAGCAAATGAAGCATTTATGCCAGAGGATTTCTTATGATTCAGAACTTGCTTCTCTGATATTAAGTTTCTGTTACCTAAAGGAAAAGAGAATTAATTACTAAGTGTGTTTAATCACTTTTTTAAAAGTTTATTTCATTTATTTATTTATTTATTTTAAGTTTATTTCAGTAGTTCAAGCTTTGGCCTAACAGCCTTCTTTTTTAAAAAAATTGCTGTTGTCTTCAGCATTTAAGGGACAATATCAAGTTGTTGAAGTTTTATTTCATGTTTTATTATTCTAGCTTTAAAATCAGTTTCATAGATTTTTTTCCAGTTGACTTATAGGAGCAAGTTGCTGAAGACTTATAGGTAAGAAACATAATCCAACCGATCCTTAGTCTCTGCTAATTCTTCTTTCTGAAACATGTCTTCCTTTTCTTTTTTTTTAAACTATTATCTTTGTCTATAAAGTTAATCATATTTGGACAGTTTGTGAATACTGCCAGCACATTAAACAACTGCCGGAAATATAGTAATCCTTAATGGAAATGCGGAGGCAAATTTCTAAAAAGCTGAAATGTCTCAATTTGAGTTAAGATAGTTTTAACCTCAAAAATTAAATCAGTAACTTGTAATTTAAATTCATGACTTCTTTCTGGAGATTATTTATTTACTTATAGGCATGTTAAGGAGAAACATCGTCCCTCAGGGTTGAAGAAAAACTGATCTCTCAAGGGCTTCTTTTGTTCTTTCTTCATTCGTGTTGTATAACAAGATCTTATGATCCCAACTGAGAGTTAGATCTAGATACTTTATGAGTTTTGTGGAAAGTCACAAAAAGAAGCTCTCTGGAGTAGAATATACTCCATATACTATATATAGAATATACTCTTTACTAACTTTTTTCTTTTTTTAATGGGATGAAGAAGATACTGTATATAGCTGTAAAATACTAAATTTTAGGGACTTTTAAGGCCCCCAAAGATGTTGAAGCTCTGACATTTGGTGGCATTGGTGACTTGGTCCTCTTTCAAAGTTTTGAGATGTTCAGGTGGTAACTTAGGAGAATATCCAGAGCATGTGTGGGCTACAGAAGACCAAGGCAGGGCCATTTACTCTCTGACATTTTGTTATACTAACGTGTTTTTAAAGCTTCTTACGACTGATCACACTAAGGACTTAGCTTTCTCTTTTATGTTGTTTGTGAAATATTTGATTGATTTCACATATTTAGGACACTAATAAAGTATATCATTATATTTTAAGCTTTAGTTCATGTTCTTGTCTTATTTTTTGTTTGTTTATTTATTTTTTAAGATAGGGAGAGGGTGGGAGGGGCAGAAGAACAGGGAGAGAGACAATCCTAAAACCAGGCTCCATACCCAGCAGGGAGTCTCATGGCTGGATCTCACAACCCTGAGATAATGACCTGAGACAAAATCAAGAGTCTGATAACTGGCTGAGCCACCCAGGTGCCCCTCACGTTCCTGTCTTTTTTTTTTTTTTTTTTTTAAAGATTTTATTTATTTGACAGAGAGAGATCACAAGTAGGCAGAGAGGCAAGCAGAGAGAGAGAGGGGAGGAAGCAGGCTTCCTGCTGAGCAGAGAGCCAGATGTGGGACTCGATCCCAGGACCCTGAGATCATGACCTGAGAGCCGAAGGCAGAGGCTTTAATCCACTGAGCCACCCAGGTGCCCCTCTTT